>NC_091310.1:22131254-22133754 GCF_038502225.1 Cherax quadricarinatus | reverse complement strand
CTTCCCCACTCACCACTCCTCCCCACCCTTCACTCTTCCCCACCCACCACTCCTCCCCACCCTTCACTCTTCCCCACCCTCCACTCCTCCCCACCCTTCACTCTTCCCCACCCACCACTCCTCCTCACCCTTCACTCTTTCCCACCCACCACTCCTCCCCACCCTTCACTCTTCCCCACCCTCCACTCCTCCCCACCCTTCACTCTTCCCCACCCACCACTCCTCCTCCTCACCCTTCACTCTTTCCCACCCACCACTCCTCCCCACCCTTCACTCTTCCCTACCCTCCACTCCTCCCCACCCTTCACTCTTCCCCACCCACCACTCCTCCTCACCCTTCACTCTTACCCACCCACCACTCCTCCCCACCCTTCACTCTTCCCCACCCTCCACTCCTCCCCACCCTTCACTCTTCCCCACCCACCACTCCTCCCCACCCTTCACTCTTCCCCACCCACCACTCCTCCCCACCCTTCACTCTTCCCCACCCACCACTCCTCCCCACCCTTCACTCTTCCCCACCCTCCACTCCTCCTCACCCTTCACTACCCACCACTCCTCCCCACCCTTCACTCTTCCCCACCCACCACTCCTCCCCACCCTTCACTCTTCCCCACCCACCACTCCTCCCCACCCTTCACTCTTCCCCACCCACCACTCCTCCCCATCTTTCTATGAGTGTCTTTGACAACCCACACACAAATTAAACAGTTTACATACAGCGTGTTGTGTGTGATTATATATATATATATATATATATATATATATATATATATATATATATATATATATATATATATATATATATATATATATATATATATGATTATATATGATTATATATATATATATATATATATATATATATATATATATATATATATATTATATATATATATATATATATATATATATATATATATATATATATATATATATATATATATATATATATATATAATAAAATTATTTTTAAATGTATATTTCAATTAGCATATTTGTTGTGTCTTTTATTCATCTGGGTAATAAATATTCAAGTCAATATTTTCTTCTCTGATAATTGCCCATACGCTAAACTCTTCTAATTGGTCAATAAATATGAGACTTTAATTAGGCTTTTCAAAAATCTCATTTAGTCTTGAGTTTAATTTGTAATATATCTTATGTAATAGTGAACTTAATGATAACCATTGTTATTATGAGTATTACTTAGTGGCTCATTTGTCCTTCATGGATTTGTAGGCATGTGTGTGTGTGTGTGTGTGTGTGTGTGTGTGTGTGTGTGTGTGTGTGTGTGTGTGTGTGTGTGTGTGTGTATGTGTGTGTATGTGTGTGTGTGTGTGTGTGTGTGTGTGTGTGTGTATGTGTGTGTGTGTGTGTGTGTGTGTGTGTGTGTGTGTGTGTGTGTGTGTATGTGTGTGTGTGTGTGTGTGTGTATGTGTATGTGTGTGTATGTGTGTATGTGTGTGTGTGTGTGTGTGTGTGTGTGTGTGTGTGTGTGTGTGTGTGTGTGTGTATGTGTGTGTGTGTGTGTGTGTGTGTACTCACCTATTTGTACTCACCTATTTGTGGTTGCAGGGGTCGAGTCCTAGCTCCTGGCCCCGCCTCTTCACCGGTTGCTACTAGACCCTCTCTCTCCCCGCTCCATGAGCTTTATCAAACCTCGTCTTAAAACTGTGTATGGTTCCTGCCTCCACTACGTCATTTTCTAGGCTATTCCACTGCCTTACAACTCTATGACTGAAGAAATACTTCCTACTATCTCTCTGACTCATTTGTGTCTTCAACTTCCAATTGTGGCCTCTTGTTTCTGTGTCCCCTCCCTGGAACATCCTGTCCTTGTCCACCTTGTCTATTCCACGCAGTATTTTATATGTCGTTATCATGTCTCCCCTGACCCTCCTGTCCTCCAGTGTCGTCAGGCCGATTTCCCTTAATCTTTCTTCATAGGACATTCCCCTTAGCTCTGGAACTAACCTTGTTGCAAACCTTTGTACTTTCTCTAGTTTCTTGACGTGCTTTATCAAGTGCGGGTTCCAAACAGGTGCTGCATACTCCAGTATGGGCCTGACATACACGGTGTACAGTGTCTTGAATGATTCCTTACTAAGGTGTCGGAATGCTGTTCTCAGGTTTGCCAGGCGCCCATATGCTGCAGCAGTTATCTGATTGATGTGTGCTTCCGGAGACATGCTCGGTGTTATACTCACCCCAAGATCTTTCTCCTTGAGTGAGGTTTGCAGTCTTTGGCCACCTAGCCTATACTCTGTCTGTGGTCTTCTGTGCCCTTCCCCTATCTTCATGACTTTGCATTTGGCAGGATTAAATTCGAGAAGCCATTTGCTGGACCAGGTGTCCAGTCTGTCCAGGTCTCTTTGAAGTCCTGCCTGGTCCTCATCAGATTTAATTCTCCTCATTAACTTCACATCATCTGCAAACAGGGACACTTCTGAGTCTAACCCTTCCGTCATGTCGTTCACATATACCAAAAATAGCACTG
>NC_091310.1:22028754-22126254 GCF_038502225.1 Cherax quadricarinatus | reverse complement strand
AGGAACACTGCAACAGGCCTACTGACCCATGCGGAGCAGGTCCATGTCCCCCCCGGATTAGCCCAATGACCCACCCAGTCTGGTCATTTCCACTCAAGGATGGAGCACTGCACCAGACCCAGCAGCACAAGCTAGTCAGGTCCAACTCACACCCATCCACACCCACTCATGTATTTATCTAACCTATTTTTAAAACTACACAACGTGTAGTATAACTGCTTTCCTATATCCTTCCTGAATCTGAATTTTTCCAACTTGAAACCATTGCTGCGAGTCCTGTCTTGGCTGGAAATTTTCAGCACGCTATTTACATCCCCTTTATTTATTCCTGTTTTCCATTTATACACCTCGGTCATTTCCCCCCTAATTCTACGCCTTTCGAGAGAGTGCAGATTCAGGGCCCTCAGTCTATCCTCATAGGGAAGATTTCTGATACAAGGGATCATCTTTGTCATCCTCCTCTGTACGTTTTCCAGGGCATTTATATCCATTCTGTAATACGGTGACCAGAACTGAGCAGCATGGTCTAAATGAGGCCTAACTAAGGATATATAGAGTTGAAGAACAACTTGAGGACTTCTATTATTTATACTTCTAGATATGAAGCCAAGAATTCTGTTAGCTTTATTGCGAACACTAATGCATTGTTGTCTTGGTTTAGATTACTGCTAACCAGAATACCTAAATCATTTTCGCAATCAGTAGTATTAAAATCTACATTATTTAGTTTATATGTGTCATGGTTATTTAACTATCCAACATTTAGAACTTTGCATTTGTCAATATTAAACTGCATCTGCCACTTCTCCGACCATTGCATCAGTCTATTCAAATCATCCTGGAGTGCTCTAGTGTCTTGATTAGAATGAATTGGACGGCCTATTTTGGTGTCATCAGCAAATTTGCTTATGTCGCTATTTATTCCCTCATCTATGTCGTTTATGTAAATTGTGAACAACAACGGGCCCAACACTGACCCCTGAGGAACACCGCTTGTGACGTGCCCCCATTCTGATTTCTCCCCATTTATGCAAACTCTCTGCTGTCTATTTGTCATCCATTCCTCTACCCAGGAAAAAATTTCTCCTCCTATTCCGTGTGCCTTAAGTTTCCTCAACAGCCTCTGGTGTGGAACTCTATCGAAAGCCTTACTGAAGTCCATATACACAGTATCATATTCATTGCCATGATCTACCTCCTCAAACACCTTAGTGAAAAAAGTTAGTAAATTCGTAAGACAGGAACGCCCCCTAGTAAAACCGTGTTGAGATTCATTAATCAATCTGTGCCTGTCAAGACGGCTACGAATTGCTTCGGCAATTATTGATTCCATAAATTTTTCCCACTCTGGAGGCAAGGCTTATTGGTCTATAGTTCAAAGCCAAGGACCTGTCACCTGCCTTGTAAATAGGTATTACATTTGCCATTTTCCACTTATCAGCCACTATGCCAGTTTGTAATGATATGACAAAAAGATTAGCCAAAGGTATGCTAAGTTGCTCTTTACATTCCTTTAGCACCCTTGCAAACAGTTCATCAGGGCCTGGGGGTTTGTTAGGTTTTAGTTTCTCTATTTATCTGAGGACCATGTCACTAGTTACCGCAATCGTACATAGTTTATTATCATCCTGTTCTACATAATCTATTATTTCAGGAATATCGCTAGTATTTTCCTGGGTGAAAACTGAGAGGAAGTAGGTATTGAGAATTTCACACATATCCTTATCACTGTCAGTGATCTGACCAGAGTTACTCTTAAGTGGGCCAATCTTGTTGTACAATAAATTTCCACTGGATTTATGTTAAATTTCTCAAGACACAGTGAGCGCTTCTGTGGTTGGTTACCTTCCTCTAAAAAAAATGCAACAAATTAGGAAGGATCAACTTGGTAATATAAAATATTTCAAAATTAAAAAATGATTAAAAAGCAGCAAAGGTGGTGTTCTCAGAAGATAGCAAAGAAGGAATACAATAATTACCAACAAATTCCTGAGACACTGGGAAAATAGACAAGGAATTTTTTTAATAGGAACAAGGAGGAAAGAGCAATAATCCTAAATTACTTAAGAATTTTCTAAAAAAGATAGTATTATGTATTAAATAGAAAAGCAGACAAGTTTACTCTAAACAGACTGGTTTTGGTCGCTATACGATGAGAGGAAATAAGACTGGTTTTGGTCGCTGCACTGAGAAAAACATTCCCCATAGACCCAGCCCTCTGTATTTCACTGAAAAAAAAGGAGGAACAGTAAAGAATGCGAAATAAGACATAAGTACAGGTCAGCTATAGATTTCATTAAGTCTAAGGGAGGGATCCCAATCATATGTAGCATCTTGCCTAGAAGGGGAGTAGGAAATGAATGGTTGTCTAGGGCAATTGGTGTAAATTGCTGGCTAGACAGATACTGCAAGGAACTTGCAATCCCATTCATTGACAACTGGAACAACTTTTATGGCAAACATGATATGTATGCAAGGGATGGGGTACATCTCTCTGGGGCTGGGGTGGTAGCACTTGCAGACTCGATTGAGAAGGCCATTGGTGAAATGCCTATGATTTTAAACTGATGGAAGATAGAGGTATGGGTGTGTGTGGGAAACAAGCAAGTTGCAACACTTGGGTTGGAAACAGTAAATGTATAAAAGGCATTCAGCATGAAGTTATAAATAAAGACAATAGATCAGGTCAGCAAACAAAGGGGGACAGCAGAGGGCAGCAAGGGACTAGCTCCCTTAAGGTTTACTATACTAATAGCAGGAGTGTAAGAAATAAGATAGATGAGCTAAGATTAATTGCAAGTGCAGGAAACATAGATATTATTGCTATAACAGAGACCTGGCTCAATCTGAAAGATAGAGAGATGCCCTCTGAATGTCACATACAAGGCTATAAATTATTCCACACTGACAGGGTCAACAGGAAAGGTGGTGGAGTAGCGATGTATGTCAGAGACAATTTAAATTGTTGTGTTAGACAAGATATTAAATTAGAAGCGTCAGCCACTGAATCTGTTTGGTTACAGCTTCTCGAGGGCCGAGAAAAACTAATTTTGGGTGTGATTTACAGGGCCCCAAATCTTGATAGGGAGTGCAGTAAACTTCTATGGGACGAAATTCGTAAGGCATCTACATACGAAAATGTTGTGCTAATGGGAGATTTCAACTATAGACAGATTGACTGGAGCAATTTGACAGGAAATTTAGAGTCAGGTGACTTTCTTGATACGATCCAGGATTGTTTTTTAAAACAGTTTGTGACAGAGCCAACTAGGGGAAATAACCTCCTTGACTTGGTTCTTGCCAGTAGGGAAACACTAATTAATAATCTTGAGGTTAATGATGAGCTTGGGGAAAGTGATCACAAATCACTCAGTTTTAATATATCATGGAATTCCCCTAATAATGGCAATCAAGTCTCCGTCCCTGACTTTCGCTTGGCTGATTTCATAGGACTGAAAAATTACTTAGGTGGGCTGAACTGGAATGACCTGACTAAGGGTCAGGTAGGTGGTGATGGTTGCCGATATGATGCTTTCCAGGGCATAGTTCTAGCTGCTCAGTCAAATTATGTTCCAAATAGGGAAATCAGATCAAACAAAAATGATCCTAAATGGATGAACAATAGATTAAAATATCTGATTGGTCAAAAGAGAGGCATATATAGGCAAATCAAAAGAGGAGAGGGGCAATTGAGAAATCGATATATTCAGTTAGAGAGAGAAATAAAAAAGGGAATTAGAAAAGCAAAAAGAGATTATGAGGTTAAAGTTGCAAGAGAATCGAAGACTAACCCAAAAGGATTCTTTCAGGTATACAGAAGTAAGATCAGGGACAAGATAGGCCCACTCAAAAGTTCCTCGGGTCAGCTCACTGGCAGTGATAAGGAAATGTGTAGAATTTTTAACACATACTTCCTCTCAGTTTTTACACAGGAGGATACCAGCGATATTCCAGTAATGATAAATTATGTAGAACAGGACGATAATAAACTGTGCACTATTAGGGTCACAAGTGACATGGTCCTTAGGCAAATAGATAAATTAAAACCTAACAAATCCCCAGGCCCTGATGAACTGTATGCAAGGGTTCTAATGGAATGTAAAGAGGAGCTTAGCACACCTTTGGCTAATCTTTTCAACATATCACTACAAACTGGCATGGTGCCAGATAAGTGGAAAATGGCAAATGTGATACCTATTTTCAAAACAGGTGACAGGTCCTTAGCTTCGAACTATAGACCAATAAGCCCAACCTCCATAGTGGGAAAATTTATGGAATCAATAATTGCCGAGGCAGTTCGTAGCCACCTTGAAAAGCATAAATTAATCAACGAATCTCAGCATGGTTTTACAAACGGGCGTTCCTGCCTTACGAATTTATTAACTTTTTTCACTAAGGTATTTGAGGAGGTAGATCATGGTAATGAATATGATATTGTGTATATGGACTTCAGTAAGGCTTTTGACAGGGTCCCACATCAGAGACTATTGAGGAAAATTAAAGCACATGGAATAGGAGGAGAAATTTTTTCCTGGATACAGGCATGGTTGACAAATAGGCAGCAGAGAGTTTGCATAAATGGGGAGAAATCAGAGTGGGGAAGCGTTACGAGCGGTGTTCCACAGGGGTCAGTGTTGGGCCCCCTGCTGTTCACAATCTACATAAACGACATAGATGAGGGCATAAAGAGCGACATCGGCAAGTTTGCCGATGACACCAAAATAGGCCGTCGAATTCATTCTGACGAGGACATTCGAGCACTCCAGGAAGATTTGAATAGACTGATGCAGTGGTCGGAGAAGTGGCAGATGCAGTTTAATATAGACAAATGCAAAGTTCTAAATGTTGGACAGGACAATAACCATGCCACATATAAACTAAATAATGTAGATCTTAATATTACGGATTGCGAAAAAGATTTAGGAGTTCTGGTTAGCAGTAATCTGAAACCAAGACAACAGTGCATAAGTGTTCGCAATAAAGCTAATAGAATCCTTTGCTTCATATCAAGAAGCATAAATAATAGGAGTCCTCAGGTTGTTCTTCAACTCTATACATCCTTGGTTAGGCCTCATTTAGATTATGCTGCACAGTTTTGGTCACCGTATTACAGGATGGATATAAATTCTCTGGAAAATGTACAAAGGAGGATGACAAAGTTGATCCCATGTATCAGAAACCTTCCCTATGAGGATAGACTAAGGGCCCTGAATCTGCACTCTCTAGAAAGACGTAGAATTAGGGGGGATATGATTGAGGTGTATAAATGGAAGACAGGAATAAATAAAGGGGATGTAAATAGTGTGCTGAAAATATCTAGCCTAGACAGGACTCGAGCAATGGTTTTAAGTTGGAAAAATTCAGATTCAGGAAGGATATAGGAAAGTACTGGTTTGGTAATAGAGTTGTGGATGAGTGGAACAAACTCCCGAGTACAGTTATAGAGGCCAGAACGTTGTGTAGCTTTAAAAATAGGTTGGATAAATACATGAGTGGATGTGGGTGGGTGTGAGTTGGACCTGATAGCTTGTGCTACCAGGTCGGTTGCCGTGTTCCTCCCTTAAGTCAATGTGACCTGACCTGACTAGGTTGGGTGCATTGGCTTAAGCCGGTAGGAGACTTGGACCTGCCTCGCATGGGCCAGTAGGCCTTCTGCAGTGTTCCTTCGTTCTTATGTTCTCATGTTCTTATGAGTAGATGTGGGTGGGTGTGAGTTAGACCTGATAGCTTGTGCTACCAGGTCGGTTGCCGTGTTCCTTACTTAAGTCAATGTGACCTGACCTGACTAGGTTGGGTGCATTGGCTTAAGCCGGTAGGAGACTTGGACCTGCCTCGCATGGGCCAGTAGGCCTTCTGCAGTGTTCCATCGTTCTTATGTTCTTATAAATCAATTTAATATCAGCGATGAGGATTTGGAGCAGATCAGGAGAGGCATTCATTTTTTTTTATTAAACTAATATCCAAATAACTTAAAAATATATATTTAGTAATAACAGTAAGATATACATAACTTGGTTTGGCTTTGAAAGCTTAAAGCCAAGCAGAAGGGCATTTTCTAGGTAACTCAAGGAAATAAATGTTCCTCTTAACTCGGACTTAAACAGACCGAGAACAATAAACATCTTCCTCTGGACAACGTACACCATAAGAATAATAAGATAAATGAATTTTGATAAGGGACAACGTTATTCAAGTTCCCGTACAAAGCTATGCATGTAGGATTAGCTTTCAATAAGGAGTTAAATAAATAAATAAGAGAGAGAGAGAGAGAGAGAGAGAGAGAGAGAGAGAGAGAGAGAGAGGAGGGTACAGGTACCACGTTATAGTCTGGACTCTCTCAGGTTAAGAGGCCTGAGCAGGTAGTGATCTGCACTCCCTGGGGATAAGTGGGTGGCGGTGGCGGGAGGGGCGATGGGAGGCGGCAGAGATGAGGACGGCGATGACAGGCGGCAGGCCTGCTACCGCCAGGTAGGTATACTCACCCGCCGCCCCCGAATACAAATACGTAGCTGAGCTGGAGGATTGTGGGGCATATTTTCAGTGGTACCATGAGACATTTCGCCCTATCCCCCACAATACGTCGCTAGGGGTGAGGGGGTCGTTGGGCATGTGGGCAGTGGGGCAGGTACGAGCACGAGATGTTCCTCCCCCCCTTCCCACAGAATACATGCACATCTCTTGGCGGTATAACCTGGGGTGTCTTGTATACTGTTCACACGCACACATTACCACAGAGAGAGGAGAGGATGAACCAGCAAGACTGGACCTAGTATTCACCTTGAGTAGTGCAGACATTGAGGACATCACATATGAAAGACCCCTTGGGGCCAGTGATCGTGTGGTTCTAAGCTTCGAATACATTAGTAGAGTTACAAGTGGAGAGGGAAGCAGGAAGGGCAGGACGAATGAGGCCAAACTACAAGAGGAGGGACTACATAGGCATGAAGAATTTCCTACATGGGGTTCAGCGGGACAGGACAGATTAGTCGGTAAACGAGATGATTGGATATGTGACAATAATATGCAATGAAGATGAGGACAGGTTTGTACCCAAGGGTAACAGAAATAACAAGAAAGCCAGTATGAGCCCTCGGTTCACCCAAAGGTGTAGAGAGGCTTAAACCAAGTGTGCTAGAGATTGGAGAACAAGGAGAGAAGTCATAGAGCCAGAAATGAATATGCACAGGTAATAAGGGAGGCCCTATGACAATATGAAAATGACATAGCAGCAAAAGCCAAATCTGACCCAAAACTATTGTACAGCCACATCAGGAGAAAAACAACAGTTAAGGACCAGGTGATCAGGCTGAGGAAAGAAGGAGGCGAGGTCACAAGAAACGACCACAAAGTATGTGAGGAGCTCAACATGAGATTCAAAGAAGTGTTCACAGAGGAGACAGAAGGGACTGCAGAAAGACGGAGAGGTGGGGGTACACCATCAAGTGTTGGACACAATACATACAACCGAGGAAGAAGTGAAGAGGCTGCTAAGCGAGCTAGATACCTCAAAGGCGATGGGGATGGAAACCTCTCCCCATAGGTCCTGAGAGAGGGAGACAAGGCACTTTGTATACCCCTAACAAGAATATTCAACACATCTATCGAAACAGGGCGACTACCTGAGGTATGGAAGACAGCAAATGTAGTCCCAATTTATAAAAAAAGAGACAGACACGAAGCATTAAACTACAGACTAGTAACACTGACATGTAGAGTATGCAAGGTCATGGAGAAGATTATCAGGAGAAGAGTAGTAGAGCACCTAGAAAGGAATGAGCTTATCAACGAAAGCCAGCACGGTTTCAAGGATGAGAAATCATGTGTCACAAACCTACTAGAGTTCTATGACAGGGTGACAGTAGTAAGACAGGAAAGAGAGGGGTGGGTAGATTACATTTTCTTGGACTGTAAGAAGGCGTTTGATACAAGAGATTAGTGCAAAAGCTGGAGGACCAGGCAGGGATAATAGGGAAAGCACTGCAATGGATCAGGAAATTCCTGTCAGGAAGACAATAGTGAGTCATGTTATGTCGCGAGATGTCAGGGTGGGCGCCTGTGATGAGCGGGGTTCCACAGGGCTCAGTCCTAGGACCAGTGCAGTTTCTAGTATTTGTGAACATGATGGAAGAATATACTCCGAAGCATCCCTGTTTACAGATGATGTGAAGTGGATGAGAAGGTGTTGCGACCCCTGAATGGGTCACAATGTATATAATGTATATAACCTTTTCATATAATTTTATATTGCTTATATTTGCGATAATAGCTAAATCGTAAATATATTGCTTTATATTATTATTTGACTTAGTTATATTGTTAGGTAGGATGTAACATTTATATATTATTCAGTGCTCATAGTTCAAGTCTTGATTGTCTAACTACTGTAATTATCGCTCACTGCTCGTTTTGCTGCTGGCTTCTCGGTGTTGCTGGGCAGCAACTGTTCACGGAGCAATCACGTGATCGAGGGGGGGGGGGTGTTCACACCTCGCCTGGAGTAGTCAGTCTGGGCTACTCTCTCTTGGTGGTTGGACGTATTCCTGACAAGACGTGCCTAACTCTCCCTTATTGGCCCTTGTTGGAAGATCGTCTCTGTTGCTTTCTTGTTGGTTCTGTAGAACTCTGTTCACAGAACATTGTCTAGACTTAGTGATTTTCGACGTTGTACTGAGGTTGTGTGTCGCATAGACACTCTGAGCAACTCAGGTCCTGAGCTGTAGCTTCTGACCTAATTTGTACTGGCATCTGTGCACTGTCACAATCGAGGATTTTCTAATGCTGAACTTAGATTCAGTAGTATGGGAGTTTTGTAACTGTTGTGGAGGATCTGCAGATGGTCCCTACTTAGTGTCGTTATATTATCTCCTTGTTCCTGATTGTGTCACTATTGCTTGTTATATTGCTGTTTGGCTCAGCAGTCGTTTTATTGTTCAAGCAAGCTGTTCTGATTGCCAGGTTGGTCAAGAATTTAGTTGATGTGAGGACTTTGTCAGTCACTGGTTTAAGTCTAGTCGAGTCGTGAGACATAGCGAACTACTTAGAGCACTTACACACATACACACAAACTTATTTGTATATATATGTATTATTAAATATTAATGTACCAGACGGTACTTAAGACATATAAATGTGATATGTGCCTTCAGCACAATACTACTGTACACGAGAAAAGTGTAGGAACTTGTATCCTATATTATATTCAATTGATTAATTTAATTTACTTTGATCTTATACCTCTAGACTTTATTAATAAATTTATTAAATTTTAATTTCTCTAGTTAGTAGCCTACCAGTTGTAATCCTGAAACACTAATAATTCTTATTGAATTCTAATGGATAATTGGGCCAGGATACTGACTACTTGTTACGAAAACCCAGTAACAGGCTGGATGCTAGAAGGGCAGTCCTTTCTAGTATTCACTGGAGATCTCAATGCTTATTAGAAATCGCGTTTTTTTGTAACAGAAGGATCCAATCAGATGAGGACCAGGCAGAACTACAAAGAGATCTGGACAGGCTGCAGGCCTGGTCCAGCAACTGGCTACTGGAGTTCAACCCCACCAAGTGCAAAGTCATGAAGAATGGCGAAGGGCAAAGAAGACCGCAGACAGAATACAGTCTAGGGGGCCAGGGACTACAAACCTCACTCAAGGGAAAGGCTTTTAGGGTGAGTATAACACCGGGCACATCTCCTGAAGCGCACATGAACCAAATAACTGTTGCAGCGTACGGGCGCCTAGCAAACCTAAGAACAGGATTCCGACATCTTAATAAGGAATCGTTCAGTACCCTTTACACTGTGTACGTTAGGCCCATATTGGAGTATGCAGCACCATTTTGGAACTCACGCCTAGCCAAGCAAGCACGTTTGGAAACTATAAAGTGCAAAGGTTTGCAACAAGAGTAGTCCCAAGGAGAGGTTAAGGGAAATCGACCTGACGACACTGGAGGACGGGAGAGATAGGTGGGATATAATAACGACATATAAAATACTGAGAGGAATCGACAAGGTGGACAGAAACTGGTTCCAGAGATGGAAGAGAGCAACAAGGGGTCACAGTTGGAAGTTGAAGACTCAGATGAATCAAAGGGATATTAGGAAGTATTTCTTCAGTCTCAGAGTTGTCAGGAAGTGGAATAGTCTAGGAAGTGATGTAGTGGAGGCAGGATCCATACACAGCTTTAAGACGAGGTATAATAAAGCTCATGAAGCAGGAAGAGCGACCTAGTAGCGGCCATTGAAAAGGCGGGGGTCAGCTGTTACTCGACCCCTGTAACCACAACTAGGTGAGTACACACAGATGGGACGCAACAACAAGGGGCCACAACTAGAAGCTGAAAACTCTCACAAGTCACAGGGATGTTAGAAAGTATTTCTTCGCTCATAGAGTTGTCAGGAAGTGGAACAATCTGGAGAGTGATGTAGTGGAGACAGGAACCATATGATAAACATCTTGGCGCAGGGAGTGTGTGGACCTAGTAGCGACCAGCGAAGAGGCGGGGCCAGGAGTTTAGACTCGACCCCTACATCCGCAAATAGGTGAGCATATAAGTACACAAACACACACACGACAAAAAATATAATTCCTCTTCTACTCAGCCGAAGAAAAATATACCGCAGTCTGCACTATTTTTACAATATTTCAAGCCCCCCCCCCCCCGTCTCTCCACTTTTGTTTTTGAGAAAGCAACTATAAAAGGGAAGTCTATAATAGAGTGAGACTTGACTCACTCTCAACCCTCGCCTTGAGGGAGATTTTTTAATAAACACGGAATATTTATGAATGCGACTTTCAAGACACTGTGTTATTAAATTTTCCCTGAACCTCTCCCTCTCAAGTAAAAATTTCCACCGAACCTCTTCCCCCCTTACCCCAAAAAAATATATATTTATATATGAGTGCTGTATTTATTTTCTATCTAGGGATTCACTATACTGCCGGTTCAACAGACTAGCCAAAGTTTGCGTAAAACGAGTCAATTACGGTACAATGATCGTTATTCACTGAATTTTATAGAGACAGCAATTTTGTCTAGCTTATTTTTACGTTATTGTTTAATGTTCATGAGAAGCACTAAGCTTGTAGGGGCTATATAACGCCTGAGTAATGGAAGGCAGTCCGATATGATCCAGGGTGAGAAAGAGTAACTCTAATTCCTTAGAGCAAGGGAGTCATGCTAATCACAATCTGCAAGGGTAACTGTAGAAACCCCAGGTACACAGTGTTGAAAGAGTGGGAGGGAGGGAGTTAGGGAAAGTGGGTGGGTTTTGGTGTGTATACTCACCTAGTTGTGGTTGCAGGAGTCGATTCATAGCTCCTGGCCCCGCCTCTTCACTGGTCGCCACTAGATCCTCAGTATTTTATATGTCGTTATTATGTTCCCTTGTCCCTCCTGTCCTCCAGTGTCATCAGGTCGAGTTCTCTTTACCTCTCCTCGTAGGACATGACCCTTTGTTCGGGTACTAGTCTCACTGCAAACCTTTGCACATTCTCTATTTTCCTGACGTGCTTGGCCAGGAGAGGGTTCCAAACTGGAGATGCATACTCCAATATGGGTCTGACGTACACTGTGTATAGGGTCCGAAACGACTCCTTACTGAGATGTTGGAATGCTATTCTTAGGTTCGCTAGTCGCCCATATGCTGCAGCAGTTATTTGGTTGATGTGGGGTTCAGAAGATGTACTCGGTATTATACACACTCCAAGATCCTTTTCCTTGAGTGAGGTTTGTAGTCTTTGGCTCCCTAGACTGTACTCTGTCTGCAGTCTTCTTTGCCCTTCCCCGATCATCATGACTTTCAACTTGGTGGGGTTGAACTCCAGTAGCCAGTTGCTGGACCAGGCCTGCAACCTGTCCAGATCCCTCTGTAGTCCTGCCATATCCTCCTCCGACTGAAACCTCATTAATTTCACATTGTCTGCAAACAGGGACACTTCTGAGTCTATGCCTTCCGTCAGGTTATTCACATATACCAAGAACAGCACCGGTCCTAGGACTAACCCGTGTGTGCGCGCGATTGAGTTTCGCTTTGTATACATCATTATTACAAACGTCAGAAACCATGACACTGAGTGAAATGTTTATACCACAAAATTCTTGATGTGTACATGTCTTCAACCTCTCTCTCTCTCTCTCTCTCTCTCTCTCGTATCCTCCTTGCATCTAATGTATATCCACCTTGTATTAACTTTATATCCACGTTGTATTCATGTATCAAGAGACGAATTTAGAGCACTTGCAACAGCACACTCCAGACTTTCTACCTGCCTGCAACAGTCAGCAGAAGATCACTTCAGAAACTGACAACTCCAGACTCATACCAGGTAATCAGATTGCATGAGAGTTCTTAATTTGATCTGTGTGCGCGCGCGCGCGTGCGTGTATGTGTGTGTGTGTGTGTGTGTGTGTGTGTGTGTGTGTGTGTGTGTGTGTGTCTTTCCCTCTCTCTCTCTGTCTTTCTCTGTCTTTACGTCTGACTCTTCCTTATCTGTGTAATTGGTAATGCGTTAGAACATAACATAAGACATGCGTTTCGTACCTTCACTGACATGTCTGTTCTTATTTTTAAAGCCTGCCTCTGCATACTTCTTTTCCCTCTCTCTCTCTCTCTCTCTCTCTCTCTCTCTCTCTCTCTCTCTCTCTCTCTCTCTCTCTCTCTCTCTCTCTCTCTCTCTCGCTCACTCTTTCACACACTCCTTAGGTCTTAATTAACCCAATGCTCTCCACCACTAATTTCAAGGGCAATTCCCATTTTTCAAGCCATTCTCTTGTTCACTGTATTCCTCTCACTTTAACCTCTCTCACTGCTGCACACTCCAGCCACTCTCCACACCTGAGTGCACTTACCTGTTGCCTCCCAATTAGTCCCTGGGAAGTGGTGAGGGAGGGAGGGGAGAGGAGGGGAAAGGGCAGCAGATAAGTGGAAAGGAGGAAAGAGAAAGAAAATGAGGGGAGAGGATAGGGAGGAGAGGAAAGAAGAGAAGGGAGAAAGGGAAAGATAAAAGGTGGGAGGATAGGAGTGGAAAGAAGAGAAGAAGGTGAGAGGTGAGAATAATGGGAGTGATGAGGAAAATAGCAGGTGTGAGAGAAAGAGGTTGGAGAGAGAGAGAGAGAGAGAGAGAGAGAGAGAGAGAGAGAGAGAGAGAGAGAGAGAGAGAGAGAGAGAGAGAGAGACAGACAGACAGACAGACAGACAGACAGAGACAGAGAAAGCATTATGCTGTCATTTTGATGTCAACGAGATAAAGTCAGTTGATCAGATGAAAATGCTGGCCCACAGATGGCTCCAACTTCATCCTGTTCCCGACTTGTATGTTTCATAACAATAAAAATGGCTTTCAAATGAGCTGATGTAGGTAACAGCTCTTAGCTTGTCAATAAAGTTAGGAATCCTTAACCTGTAAATAGCTTGTCAATAAAGCTAGGTATCCTTAACCTAACCATGTCAAACCCTGTGTAAAAAAAAAAGGACAGACAAGGTTATCTGCCTGATGAGGTGTATTTCGTTCTTAAATCGCTTGACCAAGAAAAGGCTGTGGGCCCACACAAGTTGAGCCCAAGGTTTCTGACCAGCTAGCAGCACCTCTAACTCGCATCTTTCAGCACTGCCTAGTACAGTGTAAATGGCCTGCTCTGTGCAAAGAGGCAAATGTAGTCCCTGTTCACAAAAAGAAGAGCAGAGTAGAAATCAGCAACTACAGACCAGTGTCACTACTGTCAATCACTAGCAAGATCCTTGAGACAATAATCTCAAGACAAATGACAGTTTTTTGACTTCCACTCACTACTTTGTGACCGTCAATATGGTTTCAGGAAAGGTTACTCTGCTGCTGATCTGTTGTTAAACCTTCCCATTAAGTGGCACCAATCACTGGATGAATCCAAAGTCAGCTGTGTGGTAGCACCGGACATTACAGGACCTCTTAGCAAAACTGCAAGCTCTGGGAATTGCAGGATCTACGCTATGTCTCCTCAGTGATTACCTTCATGGTAGATCTCTAAGGGTAGTTCTCAATGGAACAGAATCAGCAAGACATCCTACTGGGGCAAGTGTTCCACAAGGAAGCGTGCTGGGACCATTGTTATGGAATATCTGCTTCAATGACCTTCATCTCGTCCCAGAATCCCATGCATATGCAGACGACTGTACACTCACATTCACTTATCCAAGAGAAGAAATGCCAGCTGCTCTAAGCTACATCAGTCACCAGCTAAAAGCTATATCAGCTTGGGAAAATAGATGACAAGTAACATTTGCACCTGAGAAAACAAATGATGATGGTCACTAGACACCATGATAGTAATGCAGGTGCAGTAGTAAGGATGAATGGGGTATTGGCACCTGAGGAAGAAGTTGATATCTTTGGGGTGAAATTTGACACCAAACTGACGATGAAGAACCACGTTTTAAATCTTGCAAACAAGGCAGCTTGACAGTAGGGGTTGCAAGAGTCTGTACGAGGCATAAGTACGATCACACCTTGAGTATGCTCCACTTTCTTGGTTTGCCTGCCCCCACCCCCCTACTCTCATCTGCGACTACTTGACAGAGTAGAGAACAGAGCAAGAAGTCTCATCTCTCGCCTGGACCAATCCTGTATAGATCTGTCATTTCAGCAGAGCCTTCAACACAGCAGGGATGTGGGTGGTCTTACTCTTATGTACAAGGCCAATATTGTCAAAGTACCACACTTGGATCCAGCGTGAAGCAAGCATCTATACCACAAGACGGGCAGAAAGCAGCAACTTCACTCTGGCTGTACCCTTCTCCAGAACATCACTTCATCTGAGATCATTTATCCCCAGGATGACTAGTATGGAACACATTCGTACAGCATTATCTCAACGAGATAAAGTCAGTTGATCAAATAAAATGCTGGCCCACAGATGGCTCCAACTTTATCCTGTTCCCTACCCGTATGTCTCAACAATAAAAATGCTTTCAAATGAGCTGATGTAGGTAACAGCTCTTAGCTTGTCAATAAAGTTAGGAATCCTTAACCTGTAAATAGCCTGTCAATAAAGCTAGGGATCCTTAACCTAACCTTGTCAAACCCTGTGTAAAAAATTGAGAGAGAGAGAGAGAGAGAGAGAGAGAGAGAGAGAGAGAGAGAGAGAGAGAGAGAGAGAGAGAGAGAGAGAGAGAGAGAGAGAGAGAAGAACGAAAGGAGGGGAAGAAGACAGGAAGAGGGAAGGAGGTGGTAGATGATTGGAAAGAGGGGAGAGAGGAGTGGAGCGCCTCCCTAATGGTCTGGTGTCAGGGTTCAAACCAGCGTGATCGATGTTATGGTGCAGAATGTTATGGCAGAATGTTTTCAATTCTTCTGTTGAATGTAAGGAAGAATACTTGGTGCTCAGTGTTCCCGATGTTTAAATACTGATGATGACGGAATAAATATTGATGCGTGAGATGTCATCTCTCGTGTCATCTCTCTGTCTCAACCTTCAGTAATGTTTAAGGTGAAAAATAATCTCCCAGGCTTGCTGAAGACAAAGCTACAGCTCCTGGCCCACTAACTTTTTTATCTCGCTATGTTCGAGAAAGTTTAGTTTCTATATTTGATCCTGATCTCTCTTTGGGATTTTGAGCTTCAGTCCCCGGCCCTTTTGGCTGTTTCCCTCCATCTCATGACCCTGTTGCAGTTGAGCTACAGCACCTGGTCCTGTTGACTGTATTTTCCTCAAGTTCTGACCTTCTTGTAGCTGAGCTACAGCACCTGGTCCTGTTGAATGTATTTTCCTCCATCTCATGGCCCTGTTGCAATTGAGCTCCAGCAACTGGTCCTATTAAATGTGTCTTCCTCTAGCTCCTGGCCCTTTAACTTAGCTCACTAAAGAGTAAAACACAAGAGGTATTGCACATGTGCCTTTTCATCAACCTGTACACATTGCATCTTCGATGTAATGAGACATTACCTCAATACAAGCTTATATCACACTTAACATACATCCACACCTGGTGACACCTGGTGACACCTGGTGACACCTGGTGACACCTGCTGACACACCTGGTGACACACCTGGTGACACACCTGGTGTATGATACTCACGAGCTGAGGGCTCGTCCTGGCCCTTCTCAATATGTCTGTTGCCCTTAAAGGTTTGCAACGAGACGAGTCCCGGACACATTTATGAGAATGCTTGCCCGAGGGTTGGCCCGCTGTTGGAGGTTTTGGTCATCTGACCGAGGCCTTCCACTGGCTTAGCTGTGGCTAAAGACACATAAGCAGATATTTAGATCATTTTATTAGGGGACCTAGTTCCCTCCATGTCCTTAGTGTTTGCTCATGTGTCTTTAAGACACGTCCACGCCTGGCGAGTCACGCTGTCTTCTTCACTGCAGATACACTTCACTGAGATACAGTTCAATATATGACTATTCCATACTCTTAGTTAACCCAGGTGACTTGCCGGTATTTATAGCAGTTATTGAAATACACCGAGACTTTTTTCCCTGCACATGAAGCAACAGACTTTGTTGACATCTTAATAAAACCCCAACAAAACATGCACACGCATGCGCGCGCGCACACACACACACACACCTAGTGAAGAGGCGGTGCCAGGAGCTGAGTCTCGACCCCTGCAACCACAATTAGGTGAGTACAATTAGGTGAGTACTCACGCGCACGCACGCACGCACGCACACACACACACACACACACACACACACACACACACACACACACACACACACATACACACACACACACACACACACACACGCACGCCAGAAACGAACCACTAAACTATAGACCAGTGTCATTGACGTGTATAGCATGCAAAGTCATGGAGAATATTATCAGGAGAGTGGTGGAGCACCTGGGACGAAACAATGTTATAAACGACAACCAGCATGGATTCATAGAAGGAAAATCCTGTGTCACAAACCTACTGGAGTTTTATGACAAGGTAACTAAAGTAAGACATGAGAGGGAGGGGTGGGTTGATTTCTTTTTCTTGGACTGCAGTAAGGCCTTCGACACAGTTACTCACAAGAGATTATTGCAGAAGCTAGAGAATCAGGCACGTATAACAGGAAGGACACAGCCATGGATCAGAGAATACCTGACAGGGAGACGTGATGAGGTATCACAGTAGGCGCATGTGACGAGCGGGGTCCCATAGGGGTCAGTCCTGGGACCAGTGCTATTCTTGGTATATGTGAATGACGTGAGGGAAGGGATAGACTCAGAAGTGTCCCTGTTTGCAGATTATGTGAAGTTAATGAGGAGAATTAAATCAGATGCGGATCAGACAGGTCTACAAAGAGACCTGGACAGGCTAGACGCGTGGTCCAGCAACTGGCTCCTAGAATTTAACCCCGCCAAATGCAAAGTCATGAAGATCGGGGAAGGGCAAAGAAGACAACAGACAGAGTATAGACCAGGAGGCCAAAGACTGCAAACCTCACTCAAGGAGAAAGGTCTAGGGGTGAGTATAATACTGAGCACGTCTCCGGAAGCACACATTAACCAGATAACCGCTGCGGCATATGGGCACCTGGCAAACCTGAAAATAACATTCCGATGCCTCAGTAAGGAATTGTTCAATTCTCTATACATTGAGTACGTCAGGCCCATACTGGAGTACACGACACCAGTTTGGAACCCACACCGGGTCAAGCAAATCAAGAAATTAGAGAAAGTGCAAAGGTCTGCAACAAGGCTGGTTCCAGAGCTAAGGGGAATGTCCTTTTTTAGAAAGGTTAAAGGAAATCGGTCTGACGACACTGGATGACAGGAGGTTCAGGGGTGACATGATAACAACATACAAATACTGCGTGGAATAGATAAGGTGGACAGAGACAGGATGTTCCAGAGATGGGACACAGAAACAAGGGGTCACAATTGGAAGTTGAAGACTCAGATGAGTCAAATGGATGTTAGGAAGTATTTCTTCAGCCACAGAGTTGTTAGGAAGTGGAATAGTCTGGCAAGTGATGTAGTGGAGGCAGGAACCATACATAATTTCAAGACGAGGCATGGTAAAGCTCATGGAGCAGGGCGAGGGAGGACCCAGTAGCGGTCAGTGAAGAAGCGGGGCCAGGGGCTGAGTCTCAACCCCTGCAACCACAATTAGGCGAGTACACACCAAGGCAGTAAGAATCATAATGGAAGATGTCCAACTGGAAGAGTTCTTCTCTGGTGGTCGAAGCGACGGGAAAAATTTCAAGGAACTCAGCCCACTAAAGTTCCCCGCCAGGAATAAAAGTCAGAGGAAAAAAAAATACTGAACCAAAAAGCGGAGCCGCAATCTGCAATGAGCAAGCGAGACATGAGAGAGAGAAAAAAAAGAAACACAATCTAAACTCTTTTAAAGAGTCAGAATTACAGGAAGTGAAAATGGTTCTCTGCTAAGTTTTGAAACTCATTTAACAGTGTCTTTCTTTTTCCTGTCTGTCTGTCGGTCTGTTTATGTCTGCCTGCCTGTCTGTATGCCTGGCTATATATATGTTTGTACGTATTCGCGTAATTGTAGTTGTTGGGGTAGTCCTGGCACTGCCTTTTGAGCTCTCAGAGACTATTTCTGGCCTCACAGGACACTATTACCTTCGATTAAAGCGTTGCATTGACTTTCATTAAGCTTATTTGTTGCTCAGATCGTTCCACTTCCAATCCACTCTGAATAACGAGGTACTCTGACATCCCTGTGATTTATATGTAAGTTTAATTACCATCTATCCCTCTTCGGTCCACTCTTATCAAACATTCTCTCTTTCATTCTCTCTATTTATCTGTCTCTGTCCTGTAGGATCCTATACATCATACGTCGCAACCGCATCTCCTTTGGGTTTTCTCTTTCATTGTTTTAAGACAAATGTCGTAACGGGTCTATGAATATTTCTGGTTTCTGGATATGTTTACTATTGTGAGGTTTTACTGCTAGTGATGTAGTACTTTGACAGGTCTGACATTAGTCGTATCTGCGTAGTGTTCGTAAGTTTGCACGACATACCTTAGCCACCGCGTCTATTCGTATTACTGTATGGTATACAGTACCGACAAAATGAAAATCACACACACATGCAACATCTGGGTATCTTTAATTAATGTAGACGTTTCGCCATCCAGTGGCTTTATCAATACAAATTCTCACTGTATAAAATACTCACAAACTGAAGAATGACGTACATGTGCGACACGTGGATGTCTTTATTGCGGAAACGTTTCGCCTGCACAAGAGGCTTCTTCAATCGAATCCTGGCGTCAGACATGCAGTCAGACGTTATATACCAGAGCAGAAGTGAGGTGAAGCAGCTGAAAGTGAAGTTATAAGTGAACGTAGCCCACTAGTGGAAGTAGGTCATGCTCAACAAATGTTTAACGAAGGAGTCGCAGAAGACTTCCCTGTACCAAGATGTCATGGTGTTTCTGTGTCTGTCAAGTGGCATTTTGTTAATGGTATTCAAAAGCAATAAGTTGAAAACTAAGATATATTCAAAACCTGAGTATCTTACGCACTGATCTGGAGCTTAACGACTAACTCGACATAAGCTATAACCTCACCCGTACCCTGGTTTGGTTATCTTTATTTCCGGAACATTCCATCTGCTCAACAGTCTTTTTTGGTTGAATCCGAGCTTTTAGCACTGTTCCCCCTCCCCCCCTCTGTCTGTATTCGGTATTAGGTCTCATCTTTCTATAACCTTGTACTGACCATTCCTCTTGCAACTTTTCCTTGTCCACTCAGGTGTTTGCCTAATTTACCCTGGGATACTTTTTCGCTATGTATGTCGTTTATGTATATTCGGAACGGTACTGGTCCCAGTACAGAACCTTGTGGAATATCACTCAAGTTTATCATTTTAGTCGGCTCTTTTCAGACTATATATATCTTTCCTTCCGCTCAGATATTCATTGATTAGGTAAAGTATATTTACCTTTATCCCTGCCTGCTTTTCCCACTAGTAAACTGGTCATTTGTACGGAAATATGCATTCATCCCATCTCTGTCTTTAAATTTAAATCTCAGTAACCCTTCTTATAAGAGTTCAGTTGGTCTGTCAGGCAGGATTTATCTTTCGTATACTTGTGCTAGTTGTCACTGATGAATCATTCCTCTCTAGGTATTCTACCACTCTCCTTATTATCTTCTCTCTTAACATAGTTTACACATCAAGACCCAGTCTTGTAGTTCAAGTATACCCTCCCGTAGTTCAAGTATATCCTCCTATAGTTCAAATATACCCTCCTGTAGTTCAACGCTGTCTGTATCACTTTTCCTGAATACTGGAACAACATCCCAGCTTTCCAGAACGTGTTCTGTCCTCACTTATTTTTAGATAGTTTTGGTAGCAGAGTTCATATAGTGTCTCTCATCACTCTCCCACGATCCAAGACACATCACAAAGTCTCATTGCATTTGGCAAGTCCATTTTTTCTAAACAGCTTATTTACTTCATCCTCTTATTGTGATTAGGTTGTTCAATCTCCGATGATCTATTCATTGTCTCTTGCTCTCTGACAGCCGTATTTCCTCTGTATGTACCTCGTCGACCGGCTCATACTCGTCATTACTTAAGGACCTGCCTCGTATGGGCCAGTGTAAGGACCTGCCTCGTATGGGCCAGTAGGCCTTCTGCAGTGTTCCTACATTCTTATGTTCTTATGTTCTTGTTTACAATCTTCTCTTCATTCTAAAGTGTTATCATTTATGCCTTTGTGTTTATTATTGTCATCTTCCGTCTGATATGACTGGAATTTTTTATTAGGACTTTGTTTTTGCAATCATACCAATTTCACATTTTTAATCTGTTTCTTTTCGCACTCTCGAGTATTTGTTTCCGGCTCTCTTGCTCACACCTCTTTTGGCTTTCATCGTTTGCTTTTGGCATCTCTTCGTTATTCTGGTTTCCATTTTCTCAGGTGCTTTTAGTTCTGGGTTTTGAATTTCTCCTCTATTTCTTGACACTTTCCTCCTCGGCATTTCATTATCTCATTTTCCTCCCACATATCCTACTTGAATTTAATTCAGGAATTTTATCAACTGTCTTCTGCTGTCTAATTTGTTTCTCTCTTTCTCCTTCTTCCATGCTTAGTTTCAGGTTCATTTTCATCACGAGATGAATAAAGAAGACTTCTTGATCACTTGCCGCCTCCAGATGGTAACTATTCTTCTATCTCTCCTGTACCTGTTGCCTCAGAGATGAAGACAAGGTTTCCCAGTTCACTTCCTTCGTCCCCTTGTTCTCTCTCTTGTCGTGTCCCTAACGTGCTTGCACAAGCGCCATCAACATTATCTCCATTCGTCTGGCCCTGCAAGAGGCAGGTCCTTCATGCGAGACCCAGTTCTGTCAGTATATTCTTCCGGTTAAAAACCTCCATAATGAGTTATATTACTTTGGCTCTGTGGGTGCTCTATGCTGCTCCCTCTACAGCGTCTAACATGACCTTCTTCAAACTCATGTTTTCGTCTTCTGCTTCTAGATGGGAGATTGTAGATCATCGCCGCTACTACTCTGGCTTCCCTGGTCGTGATGGAACCAAATAATGGGTTGTCACATGTGTCTTTTTACTTAACATATTATCGGAAATTCTACCAGCAGACCCACTCTCTTTTATCTCTGTGATTGCTAAGATGTCTTTTCATTGCTTCTACTGCTCTCTCTTTTTATCACATTTTTGTGATTTCATCGGTATTCTTGCATTATATTATATTTATATCTCTTGCTGTTACTATTATTGATGTCCATATTTTTGTTAATTTCTTTGGTATTAAGAGAGTGAGGGGTGGGAAATTTCTGCTTCATTTTGGTTAGGGATGTCTTGCTATCCGGACCAGGGTAAGGAGTTGAATAGGGAGGGATGTAGTATACTGGGGGTGGTTTTAGGATAGGAGATAAGTTTTAGTAAGGATAAGTGGAAGGAAAGGCGACTGGTGGAGAGGAAGGAGAATGTATGGGAAGGTGGGAGGAGTGGAATTTTAAATTGAGTGGGGGAGAAATATGGGTGGGAGTGTCGGCAGGAGATTGAAAGATGGGCGGGATAAGGAAAGTAAGATAACTGAGAGGTTAAAGAAAGGGGGATTCAGGCTACCGAGAAGAAAGATTGATGGAGTAGTGATGGGATGATTTCTTGAAGGAACAGTGGCAATATAACATAGGGTGAAGGGGGAAATACGGTAGTTTTTCAGTTGTGCTGCGTGACATGAGTGTTGTAGTGGCGTTGGTCTGTCTATACGTTAGCATGTCTCTCTGCATATCTGTTTGCATTTATCTATCCGACTGTTTGCCTGCCTATAACGGTCTCCCTTTCTATTTATATCAATGCTTCTCTGCCTCTCTGTTTGTATGTTTGTGCTTCTCTGTTTGTATTTGTATTTATGTTTGTGCTACTGTGCCTGTCAATCTGTTTATTTTTCATCCTGCCTGCTTGTCTGTAAGTCTATTTTCACAGCTATTTGTCTACACGTATATCTACACTTTCCTATTTTCCTATTTATTCTTGCAAACTTGAAATCTTTTATGTCAAAATCAATTAATCAATCTTTCATTCTGTCTATTTGTTTATCTGTCTGTCTGTCTCTCTCTCTCTCTCTCTCTCTCTCTCTCCAGCGGGGGAAAACTCAACTTGTTCCCTATCACTGGGGAGAAAATAGAGAGAGTAATGGGTGTTACCATAGCAACCGCCAGTGGTGTGGAAGGATAATGAGAGAGCAGCATCTCCGGCTGAAGAAAGCCTGGATGTTGCCATTCACAATCATCAGACTCTTTCCGTGCTGCTATTTACAACATGATTCTGCCACTTACAATATGATGTTGCCACTTACAACATGATGCTGCCACTTACAACATGATGCTGCCACTTACAACATGATGATGCATTTACAACATAATGCTGCCGTTTACAACATGACGTTGCCAATTACAACATGATGCTGCCACTTACATGATGCTGCCACTTACATGATGCTGCCACTTACATGATGCTGCCACTTACATGATGCTGCCATTTACAACATGATGCTGCCACTTACAACATCATGCTGCCATTTACAACATGATGCTGCCACTTACAACATGATGCTGCCACTTACAACATCATGCTGCCATTTACAACATGATGCTACCGCTTACAACATGATGCTGCCACTTACAACATGATGCTGCCACTTACAACATGATGCTGCCTATTACAACATGATGTTGCCAATTACAACACGATGATGACACAACATGATGCTGCTACTTACAACATGATGCTGTCACTTACAACATGATGCTGCCACTTACATGATGCTACTACTTACAACATGATGCTGCCACTTACAACATGATGCTGCCACTTACAACATCAAGCTGCCACTTACAACCACCAGACTCACTCTTGCTGCTATGATGTTGCCAACACGATGATGACACAACATATGCTGCTACTTACAACATTTGTCTTCAATGATGCTGCTTTGATACATGATGCTACAACATTTGTTACTCAAGCTCAATGCTTCCACCTTTTATCATTTTATCTCTTTCGTGTAAGACTCTAAAATATAATAGAGTTACAAGTATGTGAATCTTTTAGCTGAATAACCTCAGCTCTGTACTAGTCTTGGTGCAAACTTTTGGACTTTCTGGAGTTTCTGAACATGACTGACTAGATGTGAGCCCAACTTCTAGCAACATGAATTAGCAGAAAAAAATGGATGTGGGGATCGAACTATGGTTCCGGTGGTGGCAGGTCCAGCACTTTACATGAACAGAAGTTTGCTTTCCGAATCCCCATAGCTCTGCAGTGCTGGACCTGCCACCACCAGGCTCGATCCCCTACTCATCCTTGTTAATTTATTTACAGCCGTTTATTACGACTTGAATTCTGGCAATTCCTTGAGTGTTTTTCGTAGTTTCTCACTTCTCAAGCTGCACTCTGTCTCTGGTCTTCTCTTTTCTCCTTTTCCTTTCTTTCACCATTACTTTTCGCTTAACTGGGTTGAACTCCAGTAGCGACTTGTCTGACTACCTTTTCAATTCATTCAAATCTTCCTAGCGCTCTTACTGAAATTGCTACAGCTAATGTTACTCTCTCAGCTACTATTACTGCATCAGTAAGTTGCTACTGCTGCTCTCTCTGCAGCAGCAGCTATCAGAAACTCTTTCGTTTTGTTACACCCGAGGAGATAGACTTTATTCTTTCATTTTTTTTTGTTTTAGGCGGCGGCACTGGCGTGGTCAACACGTCTTCAGTACACTTAAGGGAGAGACTCACAATCGATTTTCCTGCCACTAACACAGCCTTCCTCCCGTCCTGCCTTGCTTACCAACCCATCCCACGATACCCTGTCCAGCCTTTCATTCCTTTCCCATCCACCCAAGCCGACCATCCGCCTCGCCTCACCGTCCACCAACTCCACCTCGACCACCCACCCTCGCCACACATCCGCCCAGCGTTACCACCCGCCCACTGCCGCCCACTGACATGTCTTCACCACCAACTCTAGCTTCCTTGAACATTTCACTTCCTCTAATTGAACATTACTGAAGATAAGTGTTGGAGAGAGCAGCAGATGAGGTGGAGGAGAAGGAAGGGAAGGAGGAAGGAAAATGAAGAGGAGGAAGGGAAGGAGAAAGAGGAGAACGAAGAGGAGGAGGAGGAGGAAGAGGAGGAAGGGAGGAGGAAGAGAAGGAAGAGGAAGGGAAGGAGGAAGAGGAGAAGGAAGGAGGAGGATAAAGAGGATGAGGAGAAAGAGGATGAGGAGAAGAGGAGGAGGAGAAAGAGGAGGAGGAGAAAGAGATGAAGGAAGATAAAAAAAAATAAGATAACGAGCAGGAAAAGTAGGATAAGGAGAAAAGGAGGATGATATCGACAAGGACTAGGAAGAGGAAGAGGAGGAGGTGGATAAAAGGGAAGAGAAGGATGGGAGGATGATGAAGGCGAGAATAACAAAGAGAATGAAGAAAAGCAGGAAAGACAGAAGGACAAAGAAGGAAACAGAAGATGAATAAAAATCAAACAGAGGATAAAAATACTAAGAGCAACAGGAAAATAAAATAAAAACAAGAGGAAAAGAGAACAAAATAATAAGTAATAAAAGAGAATAATAATAAGAGGACCAAAGGAGGAAAATAATAATAGTAACTGGAGAGAAATAAAATAATAAGAGGTTAAAATAATAATCAAACGGGAAGAATAATAACAGTAACAGTAGAGGAGAATAATAAAAGTTACAGTAGAGGAGAATAGTAAAAGTAACAGTAGAGGAGAATAATAAAATTAACAGGAGAGAATAATAAAAGTAACAGGAGAGAATAATAAAAGTAACAGGAGAGAATAATAAAAGTAACAGAAGAGGAGAATAATAAAAGTAACAGTAGAGGAGAATAATAAAAGTAACAGGAGAGGAGAATAATAAAAGTAACAGGAGAGAATAATAAAAGTAACAGGAGAGAATAATAAAAGTAACAGGAGAGAATAATAAAAGTAACAGGAGAGAATAATAAAAGTAACAGGAGAGAATAATAAAAGTAACAGGAGAGAATAATAAAAGTAACAGGAGAGAATAATAAAAGTAACAGGAGAGAATAATAAAAGTAACAGGAGAGAATAATAAAAGTAACAGGAGAGAATAATAAAAGTTACAGTAGAGGAGAATAATAAAAGTAACAGGAGAGAATAATAAAAGTAACAATAGACGAGAATAAAAGTTACAGCAAAGGAGAATAATAAAAGTTACAGTAAAGGAGAAGAATAAAAGTAACAGGAGAGGAGAATAATAAAAGTTGCAGTAGAGAATAATAAAAGTAACAACAGAGGAGAATAATAAAAGTTACAGTAAAGGATAATAATAAAAGTTACAATAGAGGAGAATAAAAAGTAACAGTAGAGGAGAATAATAAAAGTAACAATAGAGAATAATAATAAAAGTAACAATAGAGAATAATAAAAGTAACAATAGAGAATAATAATAAAATTAACAGTAGAGAATAATAATAAAAGTTACAGGAGAGTGTCAGTTCAATCCTTTCCTCTTAATTATTGGGTAAAATCAAGAGGCTGGTTGGCTCTCCTTGCTAGAGGCTGTCACTGCTGTTACTGTTGCTGGCACTGATGTCACTGCTACTGCTTCTGTAGCTGTTACTGCCGCTGGTGTAGTCATTGCTGTGGTTTCTGGTGCACCAGTTTTGCTAAGCGGTTGACATCAACTAACGAACACCCAGATCTTGGTACCTAGAGACGAACTATCGGTGGGACAGGTGTCTCAGACCTGTCCCTGGATGTCTACATGCTCACACACACACAAGAGATTAGTGCAAAAGTTGGAGGACCAGGCAGGGATAACAGGGAAGGCACTGCAATGGATCAGGGAATACCTGTCGGGAAGACAACAGGGAGTCATGGTACGTGGTGAGGTGTCAGAGTGGGCGCCTGCGATGAGCGGGGTTCCACAGGGGTCAGTCCTAGGACCGGTGCTGTTTCTGGTATGTGTTTACCTGGAGTTTACCTGGAGAGAGTTCCGGGGGTCAACGCCCCCGCGGCCCGGTCTGTGACCAGGCCTCCTGGTGGATCAGAGCCTGATCAACCAGGCTGTTGCTGCTGGCTGCACGCAAACCAACGTACGAGCCACAGCCCGGCTGGTCAGGAACTGACTTTAGGTGCTTGTCCAGTGCCACCTTGAAGACTGCCAGGGGTCTGTTGGTAATCCCCCTTATGTGTGCTGGGAGGCAGTTGAACAGTCTCGGGCCCCTGACACTTATTGTATGGTCTCTTAACGTGCTAGTGACACCCCTGCTTTTCATTGGGGGGATGGTGCATCGTCTGCCAAGTCTTTTGCTTTCGTAGTGAGTGATTTTCGTGTGCAAGTTCGGTACTAGTCCCTCTAGGATTTTCCAGGTGTATATAATCATGTATCTCTCCCTCCTGCGTTCCAGGGAATACAGGTTTAGGAACCTCAAGCACTCCCAATAATTGAGGTGTTTTATCTCCGTTATGCGCGCCGTGAAAGTTCTCTGTACATTTTCTAGGTCGGCAATTTCACCTGCCTTGAAAGGTGCTGTTAGTGTGCAGCAATATTCCAGCCTAGATAGAACAAGTGACCTGAAGAGTGTCATCATGGACTTGGCCTCCCTAGTTTTGAAGGTTCTCATTATCCATCCTGTCATTTTTCTAGCAGATGCGATTGATACAATGTTATGGTCCTTGAAGGTGAGATCCTCCAACATGATCACTCCCAGGTCTTTGACGTTGGTGTTTCGCTCTATTTTGTGGCCAGAATTTGTTTTGTACTCTGATGAAGATTTAATTTCCTCATGTTTACCATATCTGAGTAATTGAAATTTCTCATCGTTGAACTTCATATTGTTTTCTGCAGCCCACTGAAAGATTTGGTTGATGTCCGCCTGGAGCTTTGCAGTGTCTGCAATGGAAGACACTGTCATGCAGATTCGGGTGTCATCTGCAAAGGAAGACACGGTGCTGTGGCTGACATCCTTGTCTATGTCGGATATGAGGATGAGGAACAAGATGGGAGCGAGTACTGTGCCTTGTGGAACAGAGCTTTCACCGTAGCTGCCTCGGACTTTACTCTGTTGACGACTACTCTCTGTGTTCTGTTAGTGAGGAAATTATAGATCCATCGACCGACTTTTCCTGTTATTCCTTTAGCACGCATTTTGTGCGCTATTACGCCATGGTCACACTTGTCGAAGGCTTTTGCAAAGTCTGTATATATTACATCTGCATTCTTTTTGTCTTCTAGTGCATTTAGGACCTTGTCGTAGTGATCCAATAGTTGAGACAGACAGGAGCGACCTGTTCTAAACCCATGTTGCCCTGGGTTGTGTAACTGATGGGTTTCTAGATGGGTGGTGATCTTGCTTCTTAGGACCCTTTCAAAGATTTTATGATATGGGATGTTAGTGCTATTGGTCTGTAGTTCTTTGCTGTTGCTTTACTGCCCCCTTTGTGGAGTGGGGCTATGTCTGTTGTTTTTAGTAACTGTGGGACGACCCCCGTGTCCATGCTCCCTCTCCATAGGATGGAAAAGGCTCGTGATAGGGGCTTCTTGCAGTTCTTGATGAACACGGAGTTCCATGAGTCTGGCCCTGGGGCAGAGTGCATGGGCATGTCATTTATCGCCTGTTCGAAGTCATTTGGCGTCAGGATAACATCGGATAGGCTTGTGTTAATCAAATTTTGTGGCTCTCATTTTGATCTTCGACTCTCAGTCTGGTTAGCGGCTTGCTAAAAACTGAGTCATATTGGGACTTGAGTAGCTCACTCATTTCCTTGCTGTCATCTGTGTAGGACCCATCTTGTTTAAGTAGGGGCCCAATACTGGACGTTGTTCTCGATTTTGATTTGGCATAGGAGAAGAAATACTTTGGGTTTCTTTCGATTTCATTTATGGCTTTTAGTTCTTCCCGCGATTCCTGACTCCTAAAGGATTCTTTTAGCTTAAGTTCGATGCTTGCTATTTCTCTGACCAGTGTCTCCCTACGCATTTCAGATATATTGACCTCTTTTAGCCGCTCTGTTATTCTTTTCCGTCGCCTATAAAGGGAGCGCCTGTCTCTTTCTATTTTACATCTACTCCTCCTTTTTCTTAGAGGAATAAGCCTTGTGCATACATCGAGTGCCACCGAGTTAATCTGTTCTAGGCATAAGTTGGGGTCTGTGTTGCTTAGTATATCTTCCCAGCTTATATCGGTTAGGACTTGGTTTACTTGGTCCCACTTTATGTTTTTGTTATTGAAGTTGAATTTGGTGAATGCTCCCTCGTGACTAATCTCATTATGTCGGTCTGGGGCTCCGCGCATACATGACTGAACCTCAATTATGTTGTGATCTGAGTATATTGTTTTTGATATGGTGACATTTCTTATCAGATCATCATTGTTAGTGAAGATGAGGTCTAGTGTATTCTCCAGTCTAGTAGGCTCTATTATTTGATGGTTTAAATTGAATTTTGTGCAGAGATTTAAAAGCTCGCGTGAGTGTGAGTTTTCATCAGAGCTGCCTCCTAGTGTTATTACTGCAACAATATTATTTGCTATATTCCTCCATTTTAGGTGCCTTAAGTTGAAATCCCCCAGGAGCAAGATGTTGGGTGCAGGAGCTGGAAGATTTTCCAGACAGTGGTCAATTTTTAACAGCTGTTCCTGGAATTGCTGGGATGTTGCATCCGGAGGCTTGTAGACTACCACAATGACTAGGTTTTGGTTCTCGACCTTTACTGCTAAAACTTCCACTACATCATTTGAGGCATTTAGCAGTTCTGTGCAAACAAGTGACTCTGCAATGTACAGGCCAACCCCTCCCCTTTTGCCTGTTCACTCTGTCACATCTGTATAGGTTGTAACCTGGGATCCATATTTCGTTGTCCAAGTGATCCTTTATGTGGGTCTCAGTGAAAGCCGCGAACATTGCCTTTGCCTCTGCAAGCAGTCCACGGATGAAAGGTATTTTGTTGTTTGTTGTTGGCTTTAGACCCTGTATATTTGCCAAGAAGAATGTTATCGGACTGGTGGTATTGTTGGTACTGGGGGGGGGGATTTTTTTTCCGGCATTAGTATCTGTATCTGTTGGTTTGGAGTGGAGGCCATCGACTGTGGTTCCACTCCAGGAATGACTGGATTTGGTGTACGATTTCTGCCATTTCCTGCCAGTTTTTTTTCCTTCCTGGCACTAAAAAACCTCTCCCTCTTGAGTGGCTGTGGCTACCCAGGTTTTCCCATGGCCTGGATGTTTTGTATCTTTTTGTCCCCTTTAGATGGTATGCCTGGCAATTTAAGTTATAGCACAGTATTTCCTGTACTGAAGAGGTACACAGTTCAGGGTGAAAAAGCTTACAGGAAGGGAGTTTGCATTTTCCTGTTGTCATATGGGCATGGCATTTTCTAGGGTGGTCATAGTTGCACGTCCCATCTGTTTTTCCAGATTTCCCATGCCAGCAGATACCGAGTGCATAGTATGTGCACAGGCTTGGTTTTCGTTTGCCTTGGGTTTCTGTGACTGTATTCCCTGTTGGTGCATGTTTCCCTGTCTTACTTCTATCCTCCCTAGCACCAACAATGGAGCTCCCACCAGTTGTTTTTGGTAATATATCTTCACTATTGCTAGTGGGGTCCTCTTGTTTGCTATTTCCTGCGGTATTTCTAGTTTGCAATATTGGTTTTATCTTATCTTTGACTACACTTGTTTCCCTACTATGGCTCCTGTCCCCTATGAGGTCATTTATATTTATTCCTTCCTGCGTATAATTCCCGACTACCTGGACAAAATCTCCAGCTTCACCATTACTGTCTCCCAGGACAGCATCTCCAGCTTCACCATTACTGTCTCCCAGGACAGCATCTCCAGCTTCACCATTACTGTCTCCCAGGACAGCACCTCCAGCTTCACCATTACTGTCTCCCAGGACAGCACCTCCAGCTTCACCATTACTGTCTCCCAGGACAGCACTATCAGCCCCACATTTACTGACTACCAGGACATCATCTCCAGCCTTACAGTTTCTGACTACATGGCCAGTATCAAGGGCAGTACCATTCAGCCCAGACTTTTTATGTTCCCATCTGTTGTAGAAAGCTTCCAGGTTTTCTATGAAAGCAGCTTTGATGTTGACCTCTTTTAATACCCTTGTGATTTTAGTCCACAGATTTATCTCATTTGGGCATACCCAAAAACACTTCCCTGTTTTAATACTGCTTGTAGCTAGTTCTTGGATATCTGCACAAGGGGCGTGACACCAATTTCCACAAAAATGACAATTTATGCATGTGGAAGCCCGTTTGTTTGACTGACTACAGACTACACACAGCTTCATAATGATGTGAATGGTTGATTTACTGCAATTCTACTAGCAACCTCTTGAATATTCTATTAATAACCTCCTTAAATGAAGCTCTAGCTATTTGTATTTCTGTTTCTAACTGTTTTTGTATATTGGACAGCTTACCGTTCCTGGTATATATTTAATGTTTGTGTTTATAAGGGCGCCTACAACCCCATCCGTTTACAGTCTGCTTTATTTTTCAACGAAACCGTTTGAAACCGGTCAAGGGTTCGGACCAGTCAAGGGTTCGGACCAGTCAAGGGTTCGGACCAGTCCAGGGTTCGGACCAGTCGATCTGATCTGATCAGTGGGTCACTTATTTAAACCATACTGGTCGGTGATTTGAGCTAACACATGAAGGATCTACTGGAAATTATCTACCCGAGTAATATGTGATTTGATTGATACAAAAGTATAACTTGCGTGTTGAAGAGCCAGTGACTGCTGGCAACTCCTACAATGACGAACGGTCGACCTCAACCCTTGTTTATCAATCGCTGTATCTAGCTTTTCTATTTTTTTTTCCGTCTCCACCACAATAAATGCTATATTATCACTATAGTTGACTGGTGCAAATTTTGGAGGAAGGACGCTTTTTCTGTAGTAATAATTGCTTCTCGTTGTGTATATTGCGACCGCTGGTAACTACAGGCTATATGAAATTCACAGTATACGAGTGAAGGAATAGACTCCGAAGTGTCGCTGTTTGGAGATGATGTGAAGCTAATGAGAACAATTCAATCGGATGAGGACCAGGCAGAACTAAATAGGGATCTGGACAGGCTGCAGGCCTGGTCCAGAAACTGGCTCCTGGAGTTCAACCCCACCAAGTGCAAAGTCATGAACACTGAGGAAGGATAAAGAAGACCGCAGACGGATTACAGTCTAGGGGGCCAGAGACTACAAACCTCACTCAAGGAAAAGGATCTTGGGGTGAGTATAACACCGGGGACATCTCCTGAGGCGCACATCACCCAAATAACTGCTGCAGCATACGGGCGCCTAGCAAACCTAAGAACAGCATTCCGACATCTCAATAAGGAATCGTTCAGGACCCTGTATACCATGTACGTTAGGCCTATATTGGAGTATGCAGCACCAGTTTGGAATCCACACCTAGCCAAGCACGTAGGGAAGGTAGAGAAAATGCAAAGGTTTGCAACAAGACTAGTCCCGGAACTAAGGGGCATATCCTACGAGGAGAATTTAAGGAAAATCGACCTGATGACTCTGGAGGATAGGAGAGAGAGAGGGGGGGGACGATATGATAACGACATATACAATACTGAGAGGAATCGACAAGGTGAACAGAGACAGGATGCTCCAGAGATGGTACACAACAACAAGGAATCACAGTTGGAAGTTGAAGACCCAGATGAATCACAGGGATGTTAGGAAGTATTTCTTCCGTCACAATGTTGTCCGGAAGTGGAATAGTCTGGGACACTATGTAGTGTAGGCAGGATCCGTACATAGCTTCAAGAAAAGGTATGATAAAACTCATGGAGCAGGAAGTGACCTAGTAGTGGCCAGTGAAGAGGCGGGGCCAGGAGCTGTGAATCGACCCCTGCAACCACAACTAGGTGAGTACCCACACATACACACACACACACACACATACATACATTTATACAAATGTAGCAAATGCTACAGGAATAACAGGGTAAGCACTACAGTGGATCAAGTAATGTCTAAACAGGAAGAAAACAATGAGTGTCCGAGGAAGTGGTGTACGAATGGGTGCATGTGACGAATGGGGTTCTACATGGATCAGTGCTTGGACTGGTACTATATGTTGTATATGTGAACGATATATCGGAAGGGTAAAGTTAGAGCCATCCCTGTTCGGTAGTTTCAAATTTAGGTTGGATAAATACATGAGTAAGAGGGGTTGGATTTGAGTGGGACCTGCATATGAGAGTGGAGTTATCAGAGCTTATTTCTTGGGTGGCATTGAAAATTGGGTTGGGCAAATGTTTTGTTAGTGGGATGGATTGTGAAAGACCTGCCTAGTATGGGCCAACAGGCCTGCTGCAGTGTTCCTCCTCTCTTATGTTCTTAATGAAGACCAGGAAAGACTACAAATTGACCCGGCAATGCTACAGGTCTGGTTTGACAAGTGCCTACTGGAATTTAACCCCAGAAAGTGCAAAGTTATGAAGGCTAGGGAAGGGCAAAGAAGACTGCAGACGGAGTACAGGCTTGCTGGGGCAAAGGTTGCAGACATCACTCATAGAAGACCTCGAGGTGAGTATTATACAGAGCATATCGACTGAAGAGCACGTCTACCGAATAACTGCTGCATCCAATGTCAAACTAGCTTTCAAAGATCTAAACAAGGCGTACATCAGGATCATGAACGACGAATACCTGAAATGAACTGGATGCGAATTTGGCGGAGGCAAGTTCCGTACATAGTTTGAAGAGAAGATTTGCTAGGAAGAGGCCAGACAGAAACCTGTAATACCGATCGATGACTTTAAAAGTCGTGGTCAGGAGTCCGGACTCTACAAACACAAATCAATAAGTACACACCCGCACCACGTTATTATTTTCCTCTTTCGTGTTCCCTCTTTATGACCATTCTTTACTGGTGACTCCTGCATTGTTCTGGTGAACATCCTGTCCTTTCCTGTCGTCGGTCATTATATCCAGGGAGTTTTAAGTATTGTTAGTGAGTTTTCGTGTTATGAAAAACAACAGTGACGAACAATCTATTATGAAAGTTCAGAACTGCGTAACTACATAATTTCAAGATCAGTACGCGTAAGGTCGCAGGTCAGGTAACACAAGTTTCTCACCTGTGTCAACATATTACACTAACATCAGTACTGCATTTAAACACTTTACAGCTGTGACAGTGAAGACACAAACTTATAATTACTATATTATTAATACACTTAGCGTACTATGACATACAATACTAATAATATGATTACGACAATATTATACTTACAATACTAATGACTCGTTTACAGTACTATTCATGCACTTACAATTTTAATAGTAGATTTACAATACAACTGCTAAACATCAATACTCATGATGAACTTACAACATCCATTACATTATAATACTACTTAGATGTATTTCGGTCGCTGAGTGATCCGAAAACGATATCCCCGTATTGCATTACCCTAGTCTCTTGCGCCTCAATGCACGCGAACGGAATACTGCCGAGGGTAGCAAAAAATTCTAATGCAGTTAAAGTTTAGCACTGAAGATTTTAAACAAATGGGAAGAGGCATTCATAAGTTATCCCATGTAAATTAATTGTCCAATTTATTCAAGAAAATCAAAATAGAACTTACACAGTCCGAAACTAATTCAAACCTTCCACTCTGAAACACCAGCCTTGAAGCCAAACTGAAGAGGCATTCTCTTGTGAGACTAGTGTTGTAAAATACACAAGAACATTAAGTCAGAAGCTACATTATCAAGTTTTCAGTGTTGAAGAGGAAAGGCAATTGTACGAGTCACTCAGGAATTATTACATGAAAACCAAGTACTTGTATAAACAAGGCAAACTTTTCTCTAAAGCTGACCAGCATTTAAAGATAAAGTTTTATTTAGGTATTGGATTCATAACGTATATTTTTTATAATAGTGGTACTGATGGTACACAAAATGCATTCAGTAGATTTAACTTAGAATAAGCCAGTAAAGTCGAACACTGTGATATATATCTCTGATCAGAAGAGACATTCTCCAGTTATTTGACGAAAACAATTTGTTTAATAAAATTAGCACCTCGGAAATTTACACAATCTACAATCAAGGAAAACATCCTTAGAGAAAAGCACAGCACAAAAAAGTCTGAGGCCATAAGATATATTTTTCAAATATCGCACAGAATCCAACAACATTTGTACCTACACAGTTAAAGTTGTTTCCATGAGCGAATCTACCTGGACTTCCTACTCCTTTCTGCAACATTGTAAGTTCTTGAAGATGTGTTGAGCGCAACACGAAAGTCCTAGAGCTATCATTCACCTCCCCCTGTGGTTGTCTGGCATCACTATTTATGTAATAAAACTGGCAACTTCTGATTCATCTAGCTCGGTAACAATGTGAATCTTGTTTTCTGGGAAACACAACAGTGCTGAAAATTTGAAGCCGATCGGAAGAGGCATTCTTTAGTTACTGCTCAGATTACAACGATTCCAAGTTTTTGTTTAACTTAGAATATTAGTAAATCTTCCAGCACGAAAACTAAACTTGAAGAGTATTATCAAGTCCCTAGGATACACCAGCTGATAAATATTGAGGTTTTTAAGACGTAGCCTCAAATGCATTTAACATGTACGGATGACAAGTAGCAGAAGGTTTGGAATATTATCAGACTTACTGAACCCCAAGAATGGGTTCTGCAACTTTCGTCATTGGGTTCCTGTGTGAGGAATGCCTCATATATATATATATCTCTATATATATATATATATAGATATATATATATATATATATATATATATATATATATATATATATATATATATATATATATATATTATATATGTCGTGCCGAATATGTAAAACTGGTCAATTAGCAAGAACTCGTTTAATATTAAGTCCTTTCTAAAATTTTCTCTTATGCGTTTAAAAATATATTTTTTTTCATTAATGATAATGCAAAAATTTTTAATTTTGCTCCAAAAGAATTTTATAATAAGGTTAGGTAAGTTTTCTAACAAGTGCAATTTATTTTAGCCTAACCCAACTAAATATATTTTAGATTTACTTCTAATAATTTAATACTAAACAAACAGTGAAATATATTTTTTTTCGTTAGGTTCAGAATGATTTTGGCGAAATTATTGCATACACAAATTTTCACTTGTCCTATATGGCAAGATGAGCGTTGCTATTTAAGCCAAGATCGCAAGTTCTGCCTATTCGGCACGACATATATATATATATATATATATATATATATATATATATATATATATATATATATATATATATATATATATATATATATATAATGTCGTGCCGAATATATAAAACTGGTCAATTAGCAAGAACTCATTTAAAATTAAGTCCTTTCTAAAATTTTCTCTTATACGTTTAAAGATATATTTTTTTCATTAATGTTGATGTGAAAATTTATAATTTTGCACCAAAAGGAACTTAGAAAACTTACCTAACCTTATTATAACAATCGCAATTTATTTTAGCCTAACCCAACTAAATATATTTTAGATTTGTTTACAGTAATTTAATACTAAACAAACACAGTGAAATATATTTTTTTCGTTAGGTTCAGAATGATTTTGGCGAAATTATTGCATACACAAATTTTCACTTGTCCTATATGGCAAGATGAGCGTTGCTATTTAAGCCAAGATGGCAAGTTCTGCCTATTCGGCACGACATATATATATATATATATATATATATATATATATATATATATATATATATATATATATATATATATATAAGATGAATCCCTCACACCTGCACATTCCAATATTGGCAGGATTATTGCCCTAGTTGCCGTGCACCAGTGTTGAAAAATCTGAAGCGAGTGGGATAGTCTCCTTGTGTTAGAAACGAAATATTTCTAGAAAAAAGAAAATAAATATTCAAGCACCCACTTTAAGGTCGTTATACCGGGGATGCCAAGTGATACACTTGAAATACTAATGATACACTTAAATACTGATGATACACTTACAAGAGAGAAGGAATACTTCCTCTCTATATATCTCGCAAATACAACAATACAACCTTTCTTTCTCTTATTGTTTGCCTGTGTATGTGTATGTGTATGTGTGTGTGCGTGTGTGTGTGTGTGTACTCACCTAAATGTGGTTGCAGGGGTCAATTCACAGCTCCTGGCCCCGCCTCTTCACTGGTCGCTACTAGGTCACTCTCCCTGCTCCATGAGCTTTATCATACCTCTTCTTAAAGCTATGTATAGATCCTGCCTCCACTACATCACTTTCCAGACTATTCCACTTCCTAACAATTGTATGACAGAAGAAATACTTTCTAACATCCCTGTGACTCACTTGAGTCTTCAGTTTCCAATTGTGACCCCTTGTTGCTGTGTCCTATCTCTGAAACATCTTGTTGCTATCCACCTTGTTGATTCCTCTCAGCATTTTATGTCGTTATCATATCCCCCCTATCTCTTCTGTCCTCCAGTGTGTTCAGGTCAATTTCCCTTAACACCTACTCGTAGGACATGCTCCTTAGTTCCTGGACTAGTCTCGTTGCAAACCTTTGCACTTTCTCTAATTTCCTGACGTGCTTGGCCAAATGTGGGTTCCAAACTGGTGCTGTATACTCCAATATGGGCCTGACGTACACGGTGTACATAGTCCTGAAAGATACCTTACTGAGAAGTCGGAATGCTATTCTTAGGTTTGGTAGGCGTCCATATGCTGCAGCAGTTATTTGGCTAGTGTGTGCCGCACATGTGCTTGGTACTGTACTCATACCAAGATCCTTTTCCTTGAGTGAGGTTTGTATTTTTTGCCCCCCCCCCCTACCCCTAGACTATGCTCTGTCTGCTGTCTTCTTTGCCGTTCCCCAATCTTCATTACTTTGCACTTGGTGGGGATGAACTCCAGGAGCCAATTGCTGGGCCAGGCCTGTAGCCTGTCCAGATTTCTTTGTGGTCCTGCCTGATCCTCCCCCGATTGAATTCTCCTCATTAACTTTACATCGTCTGCAAAAAGGGACACTTCTGAGTCTATTCCTTCCGTCATGTCATTCATATATACCAGAAACGGCACCGGTCTTAGGACTGACCCCTGTGGAAACCCTCTCATCACAGGCGCCCACTCTGACACCTGTCACGTACCATGACTCGCTGATGTCTTCCAGTCAGGTATTCTCTGATCCACTGCAATGCTTAACCTGTTATACCTGCCTGGTCCTCCAGCTCTGGCACTAATCTCTTGTGTGGAACTCTTGTACTCTCACCTAGTTGTGGTTGCAGAGGACGAGTCATAGCTCCTGGCCCCCGCCTCCTCAATATGTGTGTGTGTGTGTGTGTGTGTGTGTGTGTGTGTGTGTGTGTGTGTGTGTGTGTGTGTGTGTGTGTGTGTGTGTGTGTGTGTGTGTGTGTGTGTGTGTGTCAGTCTGTCTATCTTTGCCTGTCTGTGTATCTGTCAGTCTTTGTCTGCCTTTTTCTGTGCCTGTCGCCTGTCTGTCCCTTTATTTTTCTCTCTTCTTCCTCTTCCTCCTCCTCCTCCTCCTCTTCCTCTTCTTCCTCTTCTTCCTCCTCTTCCTCCTCTTCCTCTTCTTCCTCTTCTTCTTCCTCTTCTTCCTCTTCTTCCTCCTCTTCCTCATCTTCTTCCTCCTATTCCTCCTCTTCCTCTTCTTCCTCTTCCTCTTTCTCCTCTTCCTCCTCTTCCTCTTCTTCCTCTTCTTCATCTTCTTCCTCCTCTTCCTCTTCTTCCTCTTTTCTCCTCTTCCTCTTCTTCCTCTTCTTCCTCCTCTTCCTCTTCTTCCTCTTCTTCCTCTTCCTCCTCTTCCTCTTCTTCCTCTTCCTCTTCTTCCTCTTCTTTCTCCTCTTCCTCCTCTTCCTCTTCTTCCTCTTCTTCCTCATCTTCTTCCTCCTCTTCCTCTTCTTCCTCTTCCTCTTCTTCCTCTTTTCTCCTCTTCCTCTTCTTCCTCTTCTTCCTCCTCTTCCTCTTCTTCCTCTTCTTCCTCTTCTTCCTCTTCTTCCTCCTCTTCCTCCTCTTCCTCTTCTTCCTTTTCTTCCTCTTCTTCCTCTTCTTCCTCTTCTTCCTCTTCTTCCTCCTCTTCCTCCTCTTCCTCTTTTTCCTCTTTTTCCTCTTTTTCCCCTTTTTCCTCTTTTTCCTCTTTTTCCTCTTTTTCCTCTTTTTCCTCTTCTTCCTCTTCTTCCTCCTCTTCCTCCTCTTCCTCTTCTTCCTCTTCTTCCTCCTCTTCCTCTTCTTCCTCCTCTTCCTCTTCTTCCTCTTCTTCCTCTTCTTCCTCTTCCTCTTCTTCCTCTTCTTCCTCTTTTTCCTCTTTTTCCTCTTTTTCCTCTTCTTCCTCCTCTTCATCTTCTTCCTCTTCTTCCTCCTCTTCTTCCTCTTCATCTTCTTCCTCTTCTTCCTCCTCTTCATCTTCTTCCTCTTCTTCCTCCTCCTCCTCCTGTTACTGGAAAATAGAGTATAAAACATAACGCCATTATTTTTGAACAAGTGAGGCAGTTTATACAAGTAATGCTGAATCATTCATCCGCTGTTTGGAACATTTAAATGGGACAATTTTATCTGAAAATTGTGCGAGCAAGTGGAAAAAGCGAGTGCGTCTATATAATTAGGGATTTGTAATCGCCGATTTGTGTCTATCGGGATCGAAGTTTGGTCGAGGCTTGGCTCCTGGCCCCTCCACTTTAAGCTTTCTCGCCCACCATTACTCGTTCTGTGGTTTATTGAGAGCTATCATACCTGCCATTAAAACTGTGTATGAAGTTTGCCTCCTTCGCTTAAATATCCATTTTACTCCACAATTTTGTAATCCTGAAACTTAAAGAAGTACTTCGTAACATACTTTAAGCTTCCATGTTCTTTAAGATAAGATAAGATAAGATTTCGTTCGGATTTTTTACCCCGGAGGGTTAGCCACCCAGGATAACCCAAGAAAGTCAGTGCGTCATCAAGGACTGTCTAACTTATTTCCATTGGGGTCCTTAATCTTGTCTCCCAGGCTGCGACCCACACCAGTCGACTAACACCCAGGTACCTATTTGCTGCTAGGTGAACAGGACAACAGGTGTAAGGAAGCGTGTCGAAATGTTTCCACCCGCCGGGAATCGAACCCGGGCCCTCCGTGTGTGAAGCGGGAGCTTTAGCCACTAGGCCACCAGTAATTCCATACCTATCCTATCAAATCTTCTGATTAAGTTGTACAGTATGCTGTAATTATGATTTCCCTAATCCTTCCCTCTTCCAGAGTCGGCAGAGTTGAGATGGTCTGGAGGAGCTGAGGTGCTTGAGATGGTCTGAACATTCTGAGATGGTTCAGTCTTCACAGTTCACACCCCCGACCTCTAGAACTTCTCTGGTTACGAGTCTTAGGTCATGTTCAAGTTTCTGAACATGCTTATTCAGGGATGAAGGTAGTGGCGGGATGAAGATCTACACGGTCTTGTTACGTACTCTCAGTCTCACACATTAAGAGTGCTAAGGAATTCTTTTTTTACGATACGCGTAAAGTGCTGAAGTTTTACGGTTGATATTCTCCTTCAATGAGATGTTTGGTGTGATATTCCCTCCCATGTCATTTTCTTTCGTCGATTTTTGTAGCTTTCCTCAAAAAATAAACACTAAAGCGTCTAGTGGGTTCGAAGAGAGGTTTTTACTGCTGCAGTAAAGGAGGGAGGGAGGCACCTTATTAAACACTGGGTCGAAATCAACAAAGACGTCTGAACTAGGATAATAAAGCGTGAATTTAAAATTAAAGTTGCAAAGTGTAATCCAAGGCCAACCTGAATGTATTATTCCAGGTATTTAACAACAAGGTTCGTGAGATGTCATCGACAACAGTCAAGTATCACGTTCGGTGTTAAAGAGTGCGTCCACTTAGCATGATACTAACGAAATCTTAAAATTTGATATCACTGGCGACATGGCTGAAAAAAAGCCGACATTAAAACTAAACACGTCCCCAGGAGCCGGAAAAAACTGCTTTCCAAGAAGGAACGAAAGTATGATTTGAAGAACGTCTACACTCCTCTTAATAAAAAAAATTAGTACAATCCTACATAAAAAAAGATAAAAACTATAAAAAAGAATAAAAAATACAAAGAACAGAACCACAATAAAGGAACAATGAATAATCGCAGTCTTAAGAGTATCCAGAATTCGATCCTGGTTAAGAGGCGCCCGAGTTTCCTTCTGTCCTAATATCATGTGTATTTTTCCCCTATAATCTACATCGTCCATAATTACTATCGCATTTGCTTTGTCTGCTTTCGTAAGGTAAAGTCCAGGATCTTTCCTAGTAATTATGGACAAGGTAGATTATAGGGGAAAAATAACATATTAGAAAACAGAGGAACTGACGTGCCCCTTAAAGAGCCAGTGTCGTTGTTGTCAGTGACGGTGGAAACTTCAACTGCAGCTGCGGCATCAGTGGTGGTGACAGCGGTAGTGATGGCTGCGGCAGTAGGGACGGTGGTGGCAGTAGGGACAGCGGCGGCAGTAGGGACGGCGGTGGCAGTAGGGACGGCGGTGGCAGTAGGGACGGTGGCAGCAGTAGGGACGGTGGTGGTGGTAGTAAGGATGGCGGTGTTAGTGACAGAGGTAGAAGCATGAAAACATCGGCTGCAGCAGCGGCGGCATCAAAAGTAATGATACAAGTCCATGAGTCTCACTTCAACCCATATGCAAATGATGTTCTAAGTGAGAAGCTATAAGTCAAACAATGTTGGCGTGAGTGACAACGGCGGTATCAAACTATCAACTGTAATCCAAACGCATATCTGTAGTCAGTTACAAGTTACAAGCCACAGCAAAATTTGACGAAAGGGCAAATATACTCTTATTTAAGCCCATAAAAAGGGATCCCGGGTTCTTAATCAGGTAAAGCTGTTTAGACCTCTACCTTGGTAAGGTAACCCAGCGACGAAGTGATGGTTTTCAAAGGCTTCGTTAAGTACCAAGTGCAGACTGGGTCAAGTACCGAAGTGGTAGATGGTCAATATTAGTATTAACAAAAATGAAAGATAAGTCTTTAACTTCAAGTTACCTTCATATCATCATGATCTCTGCAGTAGATAAATTAGTGAGGTACTTAATACTAGCTGCAATTTGAAGTTATCTTGATTATCAGTGATTCTCAACAGGGCTCCACAAGGGCCCGTTCTTATCTGACAAATTTACTGACTTCTTTCATTAAGGTATTTGAAAGAATGGACAGTAATAAAGACTACGACGTTATTTATCTGGGCTTCAATAAGGTCTTCGATAGGGTACGACACAACAGACTGATAAACAGAGTGACAGCACACGGTATGACTGACCAAAAGGCTAAAAGAGTGTTTGCATAATTGAGGAGAAATCAGCATGGGGACCTGTCACAAGTGGCGTCCCACTGGGATCAGTGTTGGGCCCCTTGTCGCAATTTACATAAACGACTTAGATAAGGGAATAAATAGCGGCATAAGTAAGTTCGCTGACCACACAAAAACACACCGACAAATAAATTCTGAGAGGAACACCTGGAAAATTCAAGATGATTTTGAATTTGGTAATGTTGTGACCGGTTAGTGGAAGATGCAATTCAATGTAGATAAATGTGGGGAAAGACAGTAGCGGCACCTATAAACAAAGTATTAGGACGATGAACCCGGCAGTTTTAAGACATATGTTTGGACATTACTGTATGGTGACTTTTTTAAAATAGGGTATAAAACATAGCTCCGGTAGGCAAGTAGATGTTTAACCAATGAACGAGCCACTGTGAACGGTAGGAGGCACTTTCCTGTGTCCTGTAATCCAGTAAGTGATGAATCATGATGAAGTTGATAAACTATCCCCCCCCAAAAAAAAGTACCCTGAAGGAAAATGTAGATTATAACTTTGGTGTGCCTGTGTCTAGCATTAGGAATAATATTAGGATAATGAAACTGAATGTTATGGAATACAGTTATAATTCTGAGTTGATCTATGAGCCACTATGATAACTTGAACGTAGATTACCTGGAGGTTACCTGGAGGTTATTCCGGGGATCAACGCCCCCGCGGCCCGGTCCACGACCAGGCCTCCCGATGGATCAGGGCCTGATCAACTAGGCTGTTACTGCTGGCCGCACGCAGTCCGACGTACGAGCCACAGCCCGGCTGATCCGGCACCGACTTTAGGTATCTGTCCAGCTCTCTCTTGAAGGCAGTGAGTTTATGGAGCAACTTGCAATGTGTACAGATTGACTGATATTGCAGTAGCCAGGCTTTGGCCTGGTTACAAGTACTTTTAGCAGTTTAGCAGATACACAGATAATAAAACCAAATGGAAAGTATGTCACTATCTTCGACTTCATGTACTTAATCGTCTACTTATTGAGGAACAGAGATAAACAGGATAATAACCTATGTGATATGTCAGGATATCTTATTAATGAAAATAAGATACCAGAGAAATTAAAGCAAATTTACTAAATTTGCTTGCAGCTGATATATCAACTGTAGGTATAAATTCCGATGTACTTCTGTAAACCCCTTTTGGGGGTCTAGTTATTAGGTCTTTTGTGTATCCATATGCTCTTGCGCTACCGTCCACATGATGGATGAGAGGTGCACAATAAACTAGCCACTTCGGTGGCAAAATATAAAACCTCTTTACTGTAAAAAAAAATCAACCTGTTTGTAAATGTTTTTTTTTAACTTCGAGTTAGCAGAAACGAGAAGTTTAAGCAACATCGCTTATATGTTCATAGCAATGTTATTATGTTGCTTGACTTCATGTCGAGAAGCGTATAAAAGACAAAAGTTTAACATGAAAATGTATATATAGAGGTGTGGTTTTTCACATTAAAGAATAGATTAACGTGAGTTAAAACAATAGTGTTAATCAAGAAACTTTCTTACAAAGACCATAAAACAGGCATTCTCTTGACAGTATTATTTACTAAAATTAGAAACACCTTAAAAATATTATTGTCCTGTTATACAGAATATGATAGCTACATGAGGGAAACAAAAGCTAGTTATGCGTTTCTTGCCATGTTCCATCACAAGAGCTGGGTTGTCTACAGAAAGTTGTGAGGAAATGGTATGGTGATGCCGACAAGATGTGGAAAAAGACACTTATGTACAGTTCAGGACATTTATTAAAGGAAACGTTATGCCACTACTGACTTCTTCAGTCCTAATATAGAGAAAATTAAGATACAGAAAGTAACGAAATCTGTCAGCCTGCGCTGGGATAGATAATTAAGGCGACGATACTGTCATACATTCCACTAGGAACTCAGCAGTCACAGTAGTGTCAAACTATCGTTGCAGCAAAGCTGGGATTACTATTATTGGGAATTACTGTTATTGGGAATCACCCCCTGTATGACGGTGCAAGAGGCGAATTAGGGCTAAAGAGAGGTGGTATCAGGGAAGAAGGTATCAGGGAAGGAGCCAACATTATGTTGGTGTCTGTGGGAGGAAATAGGTGTCAGGTGGGGAGACATAAACCACGACGAGGTCAACAAGGGTCAACCACACAACAATGGTGGCGGTGATCTTGACGGCGACCTCCTTTGACACCGCAACACCTCTTCTTTCCCCGTTATTCTTATCTTCCTCCTTACTCATCCTCCTTTTTTCTTTCCTCCTTTTCCTTCCATCCCTCTTCCATCCTCTTCGTTTTACACGCTTCTTAATGCTTTTCCCTTTCTCACAATCTTCTATTTACAGAAGACACATAATTTGAAGCCATTTAATCACACAACAGCGTGTCGTTATCAATATATCTAATGCTTGTGATACATGGGTTTTATTTATATTTATTTAACAAAATGAGATATATCAGTAGAATACCGTTAGCCTATTTTATATGATACACAATGGGAACAAAAGCTACGTTTCCCTATCATGTCCCATCATAGATAGAGAGGGGATAGGGTAGCTGACGGTGGTATTGTAGTGGGATGTGGTGGAGGTCTTGGGGATGTGGGTTAGTTTGTTAGCTGTTTTGCCATTGTGATGTATAGTGGTGCTGCTGGTGCTGGGAGATGTGGGAAGGTTCATGAGTTATTTACTGTAGTAGGGGAGAGGGTGTTGCGATGCTGGTGATGTTAGGTTGTAGGAGGCTTGTGGAGCTTTTTGCTGTTGGGAAGGTGAGGGTTAGTGAGCTTTTAAAATAAAGCAGGTGGGAGTGAGGTGCTCGTGGTCCTTGTTAATACATATTAAAATTGGGTCCATCAATAGTATGTTGCTACTCTATTTTCTATGAGAGTTAATTGGTAGGAGCACTTTCAGTGTGTTACCCTACTTACTGTGATTGTTACATGATGGGAACAAAAGCTTGCTGTTTGTCCGTTATATTTCATCACGAAGTATGTTAGCTTATACCGGGATACTTCAGTAAAATGACGGGAATAACTGTTAGTGTCTGTCAATGGTTTCCGGATCACCCACTGCGGTCCAGTTGCAGACCAGGCCTCTTTAATTGGAAAAAAAATAAATATAAGTATAAGAACTATTAAAGACATACAAAAGATTAAGGCGCATACTGAGCGAAAGTAGAAGTTTGTAAGATTTACCATCGGTCGCACACATTCACGAGACACAGAGTAGCAATACCGCCAGAGTGCAAAACGTTTAACAGGCTTCCATTTCAAATTTTCATTAGAAGAGTACATCCCTAGAGGGTGCCAGCCAACCATCCTACAGACCCTTCAGAAATTTCTTCCCAGCAAAACTAAAGTTACTATTGATTTGCAATTACAGTGTCTCGAGATCACCCAGTCCTAACACAGAGGAGACGGAATTTATGATCATAGACCGAGGAAAAAATATTGTTTAGGGATGGAGGGAACGAAGTAGGCTTTGACGCTTGTTCAATTATGTCCATACACATGTGTATTATGCCCATACACAGGTGTATTATGCCCATACACAGGTGTATTATGCCCATACACAGGTGTATTATGCCCAGACACAGATGTATCATGTCTTTAAGCAGGTGTATCATGCCTATAAACAAGTGTGATATGTCCTCCCACAACTGTATTATTACCACACACAAATACATTATATCCACATGCAAGTATATTATACCCATATTCTAAAGCATTAAGTTTAAATGCTAATTCGAAAAGTGTTCTCATGATAGTGGCGAAAAACAACAAAGATCAAATAACGCTGGAACCGAACAGCGTACCGCCGACAATATTCAAGACCCAGCGCAATATTTTATTTATCAAGTCTTAATAAAGCTCAAGCGAATCGTCAGCCCAATAAAAGCTTGTTCAACAACGCGTCTCTTTTCTTCAAGAGACGTCACCTGTCGCATTACAAGCATAACGACTCCTCCTCCCCACCAGCGAAGTGTAATGGCATCATCAATATCACCAACAATAATAACGGTAACCAAGGGGAAGCAGAGAAACATGCAGCTGTAACTAGGTGATGCTTTTGAGAGCCTCAGGTGGCTGGATGGATGACTAACTAGCTGGTTGGCAGGCTAGCTAGCAGACCGGCTGGCTGATTTGCCGACTAACTAGGTGGTTCGGTGGTTAGTTAACTGCCTTGGTAAATGTATGGCTATTTAGCTGGCTGGCTCCCTGCTTACTTACCTAGCAGTATAGCTGAATTTTTGCCTGAATATGCCCTGGATGCCTGTGTGAAGGGATGGCTGAATTGTTGCTGAATGACTGGCTGGCTGGCTGGCTGGCTGAATGGCTGACTAGTTGCCTAAAAAGCAGAATAGTTTGCTAGTCGACTGAATGTCTGGCAAACTGTCAATTACCAGGTCTTTTCGTATAACAACCCAACAAGCAATTAGCAGCGACTCCCGATAAGTGATGACTCATAACCACGCCCACGGAGGAGATCAACACGCCGAGATGAGGGATTATTAACCAAACGATTATTCTCCGTCACTCTCTTGCTCCGAGAAGCGTGTTGGTGGTGGTAGTTGAAGGAAGGGCGGGAGGGAGAGTTGGATTGGGGTTAGGTGGGGGATTTTTGTTATTAGAACAAAATTGGGTGCATTTGTAGTGTGCTGGTAAGCTATCCAATATGTCATTGTTGTTGTAGGTTTGCCGGTCTTGTCCCGGCCGGGGTATTTTCCAGATGGCGCCTATATGACAGCTACACTATGGGAACGAGAGCTAGCTGTGTGTTCCTCAGTAATATTTCATCACACGGGATGGGTTCTGCACATCAAGCATTAAAATGTCCTAGATAGACAGAACTGGAAAGCATCAGTGGAAAGATGAGTATACTGTAAAGGATTCTACTATTGTCAGCATAGTTGCTGATCCCTTACATATGTTGTATAGCTTATCTGAGTATCATAGTACCATCCATGTGTTTTACATACATGACCCCTTGCTAGGCTCAGTGACTAGCTTGTGTGACGTCACATAATGCCGTTGTGAGCGCTGCGCTCCCTGTCTCGTCCTCAGTTCACTGTAGACCTACCAGGCAACAGGACAGGCCACTCCGAGTTTGTTCATTCCTCCAGTAAGAAAGAACAGTTTCCCTGTGTGTTTATTATTAGCTGATCAGTTTTTCAGAAAAATTTTTGTGTTCACGTTCCCTCCTAATTCTGAGATTAGCAGTAATGATCTGTGTGCGCCAGATCTGCCTTTGCTGTTAATTTACTTTCACCTTTGTAAATATATATATTCTTCCTCAGAATCCATAGAGTGCATGAATACAGATCGAGTGATCATTTCTATCCTTTATTATACCATGATTTGTTCTTATAATTCGTAATGAATTACGTTAACACCCATTATGTTAGCATCCATTACGATACCATCCATTAGTTCTAAGTTACATATGTCTTTGCTGTTGTATAGAATCAGCCCAAAGCCACCTCCCTGTTCAGCCTATAGCATAGTATTGTGGGTCGAGACGACATGCGTAACATGACCGAGCTGTCAGCATAGTTGCTGATCCCCTTCATGTGTTGTATAGCTTATCTGAGTATCATAGTAACATCGATATGTTTTACATACATGACCCCTTGCTAGGCTCAGTAACTAGCTTGTGTGACATCACTTGATGCCGTTGTGAGCGCTGTGCTCCCAATCTCGTCCTCAGTTCACCGTAGACCTACCAGGCAACAGGACAGACCAGTCTGGGCTCCCTTCTTCACACATTGTTAATATAAGTGTTACCATCCAACAAGTGTGTTTAACTCCAACCATCACATCTCCACGAACTCTCCCAACACTATGTTTTTAGTAGTAAGAAGATTTTTTTTTTTTTTTACACAAAATTGTTGTTTCCTGATTCTGTGCGAGTTACACAGTGACAACAAAAACTATTTCTCTGTCATATTCCATCATACAGATTTTATGAATGAAGTGATGAAATATTATAGAGCTGGTAGATGCTCTGGTGATTAAAATAATATAAAAATAAAAATCTAGTTATTTTAACTGTATATACTATAGCTTGAAGATTTCAGTTTAAGACACTTAAATTGGAAAATAACAAAAGACTGTAATAGCAGTTTGTTTTAAAGTGTTTTAAGAAACAAAATTACCAGTCGCTTGAAATCGCAGAACTTGCACAACCCTGGTCAACATGGGTTCAGAACACGTCGCTCCTGCCCTTTGCAATGGTTGGACCATTACGACATGGTCTTGGATGCACTTGAAGACAAGCAAAATTCAGATGCAAAAGCCTTTGACAAATGTGACCTTGCAGTAACTGCGAAACAAAATGTGTGCAAAAGGAATAACTGAGAAAGTGGGCAGATGGGCATTTAATTTCCTAGCAAACCGAACTCAAGAGTAATAGTAAAAAGAGTTAAATCAGTAGCTGCTACAGTGAAAGTTCCACTATTCTTTCTCATTCTCTTATTTGACACAAACTAGGATTCAAATTATAGCACTAAAATCATCTTTTGCAGATGAAACTGAAATCTGTACATGAGTGGCAGCCATAAGACTCAGCGAATCTTCAGTGAACCACTGACAATATGATGCTCAGTGAGGATACAGGAAGTCCTCATTTAACGTTGTTTCATAATAGTGTTGATGAGAAAAAGAAATCGGTTCCCTGCCTGGAATTGAAAATATGGAAAGTCTTAAATATCAGGATGGAGGATATACATCGGAGTAACTCTCCATGTTTCTTATTCTTCTTTTAACAAACCGGCCATATCCCACCAAGGCGGGGTGGCCCAAAAGGAAAAACGAAAGTTTCTCCCTTTAACTTTAGTAATATATACAGGAGAAGGGGTTACTAGCTCCTTGCTCCTGACATTTTAGTCGCCTTTTACAACATGCATGGCTTACAGAGGAAAAATTCTGTTTTGCTTCCCCATGGAGATAAGAGGAAATAAACAAGAACAAGAACTAGTAAGAAAACAGAAGATATCCCAGAGGGGTGTGTATATATATGCTTGTACATGCATGTACTCACCTAATTGTGGATGCAGGGGTCAAGACTCGGCTCCTGGCCCCGCCTCTTCACTGACCACTACTGGGTCCTCCCTCTCCCTGTTCCACGAGCTTCATCATACCTTGTCCTGAAACTATGTATGGTTCCTGCATCCACTACATCGCTTGCCAGACTATTCCACTTCCTAACAACTCTGTGGTTGAAGAAATACTTCCTAACATCCATTAGATTCATCCGAGTCTTCAGCTTCCAATTGTGACCCCTTTTTCTGTGTCCCATCTCTGGAACATCCTGTCTCTGTCCACCTTGTCTATTCCATGCAGTATTTTGTATGTCGTTATCATGTCTCCCCTGACCCTCCTGTCCTCCAGTGTCGTCGGACCGATTTCCCTTAACCTTTCTTCGTAAGACATTCCCCTTAGCTTTGGAACCAGCCTTGTTGTAAAACTTTGCACTTTCTCTAATTTCTTGACGTGTTTGATCAGATGTGTTGCTTACTCCAGTATGGGCCTGACATACACAGTGTATAGACTGTAATAGGTTGAGGTACCGGAACGCTATTCTCAGGTTTGCCAGGCGCCCATATGCCGCAGCCTATCTGGTTAATGTGTGTTTCTAGTGACGTAATCGGTATTATACTCACCCCTAGATCTTTCTCGAGTGAGGTTTGCAATTTTTGGCCACCGAGCCTATAGTCTGTCTGCGGTCTTCTTTGCCCTTTTTCGATCTTCATGACTTTACATTTGGCGGGGTTAAATTCTAAGAGCCAATTGCTGGACCACGCGTCCAGCCTGTCCATGTCCCTTCGTAGACCTGTCTAGTCCGCATCTGATTTAATTCTCATTAACTTCACATCATCTGCAAACAGGGACACTTCTGTGTTGTGTGACCTAAGTGTAAGTAGAAGCAGCAAGACGTACCTGAAATATTGCATATTTATGAGGCAAAAAAAAGACACCAGCGATCCTACCATCATATAAAACAATTACAGGCTATCGTTTTACACTCACTTAGCAGGTCGGTAGTTCCTCCCTGGGCGGTGCTCTCTAACCTACTACTTAGATGTTTCTTAACTCTTTGTTTTTATCAATTAGCCTATGGTAAAGTTGTTTTCGTTATACGTTGTTTCACATAAAGCTGTAGTTTCCAAGAACCTATCGATGACGTTTAGTTAGGACTTCCTGTACATTTCAGCTACTACGTCAAAGAAGACAAAGAAATAAAAACGAGATCGAAGTAAAAGACAAACTCAGATCACTCAATAGAAGGTAAATCCAGTGTGAGGGACCTCGGAGTGATGTCAGAAGATCTCACATACAAGGAGCACATTCATACTGTTATTGCAACTGCTAGGAAAATGATATGCTGGATAACTAAAAACTACAGAACAGTCACCAAGTTAATAATGACACTCTTCAGGTCATTCGTTTTTCCTAGGCTGGTATATCGCTGCGTACTAAATGTCCACTTCAAGGCAAGCAAATCCGCTGAGCAGATAAATGTAGAGAAAGACCCTTCACAGCTCGTATAAACTCAGTGAAGCACTCATGTTATTGGGAGTGCTTGAAATCCTTAAAACGCATGAAAGAAAGATATTTCATAATCTTCACCTGGATGATACTGGATGGATTGGTTCCAATTCTGCACACCAAAATTACTACTTATGAATACAAAAGGCATGGATTGCGGTGTAGGATAACTCCCATAAAAGCAGGAGACCGTGAGTATAATAGAGAGAACTCAGTAAGTATTAAGGGACTACGACTCAACACTCTTTTCATGCATAAGAAGGATTACCAAGAAACCTCTTGCTGTCTGAAAGAGGAAACTCGACAGATTCCTTAAAATAATTCCTGATGAGCCAGGTTGAAGTGTGTACTCATATTTAACATAGATGATACTAGAACTTGCACGAGTGTCATCCACTGAAGACACTGCCAACCTCCAAGTGACTATAAACAAAGTCTTCCACAGAAAACAATATGAAGTTCAATGAAGACAAATTCCAATTACTCCGCTATGGAAAACTTGAGAAAATGAAAGCTAGGCTGGAGTATAAAACTAACTACAGAACTGAGCGGAAAACTACTGTGAAGGACTTGGGAGTAATACTGTCAGAAAATTTCGCTTTCAAAGATCACTATAATGTCATTAGGATGGATAACGAGAACCTTCAAAACAAGGTATGCCAAGACAATGATGATCCTCTTTAAGTCTCTTGTTCTCTCTAGCCTGGAATACTGCTGTACACTAACTACCCCTTTCAAGACAAGAGAAACTTGAGTTCTGGAAAACTTTCATTGCACGTGTAAGTACAGTAAAGCACCTTAAGTACTGGGACCGTTTGAAGTGATGTAGTCTGTGTACCGTGATGTAGTCTGTAATACTATGTAGTCTGTAATACGATGTAGTCAGTGTACTGTGATGTAGTATGTAATATGTCGTCAGTGTTCTGTGAAGTAGTCAGTGTACTGTGATGTGGTCTGTAATATGATGTAGTCAGTGTACTGTGATGTCTGTAATATGTAGTCAGTGTACTGTGAAGTAGTAAGTGTACTGTTAAGTATGTAATATGATGTAGTCAGTGTACTGTGATGTATTCTGTAATATGATGTAGTCAGTGTACTGTGATGTAGTCTGTAATATGATGTAGTCAGTGTACTGTGATGTAGTCTGTAATATGATGTAGTCAGTGTACTGTGATGTAGTCTGTAATATGATGTAGTAAGTGTACTGTGATGTAGTCTGTAATATGATGTAGCCAGTGTACTGTGGTGTAGTCTGTAATATGATGTAGTCAGTGTACTGTGATGTAGTCTGTAATATGATGTAGTCAGTGTACTGTGATGTAGTCTAATATGATGTAGCCAGTGTACTATGATGTAGTCTGTAATATGATGTAGTCAGTGTACTGTGATGTAGTCTGTAATGTGATGTAGCCAGTGTACTGTGGTGTAGTCTGTAATATGATGTAGTCAGTGTACTGTGATGTAGTCTGTAATATGATGTAGTCAGTGTACTGTGATGTAGTCTAATATGATGTAGCCAGTGTACTGTGATGTAGTCTGTAATATGTAGTCAGTATACTGTGATGTAGTCTGTAATATGATGTAGTCAGTGTACTGTGAAGTCTGTAATATGATGTAGTCTGTAATATGTAGTCAGTATACTGTGATGTAGTCTGTAATATGATGTAGTCAGTGTACTGTGATGTAGTGTTTGCTTTCCTAACACAATATGTAATTTTCCATTATTATTTACAATCATGGGTAAAGGCTAAATCCACAGGGGTTACCAACCCTTGGGGGAAACGGAAGGTCAACAGGCAGGGCAGCACCAATAGCTTGGATCAAGAGCCCTTCAATACCCTGAGGGGCATCGTTCGCCCAATTACTTTAATCACTACAAGTGTTAGTGGACATGATTGTAGGTCCTCAAGTTTATGGTCATTTTAAAATATGTATCAACTTCTTTCTAATTTGAGTTACCATTTTTAATATAGCACATGAAAGTCACATTTACATTTTTTTTTGAGGAGTGATATATAACATACAGAATTCTGGTGAAAGTGCAACACTAGAGTGTTCCCCTCCATTATTAATTCATGTGTTGTGCTGTTGCGTATTTTATTTATTTATTTTTTTTTTTTTTGCAATTTTGTGACATTGCCTGAAAATATTTAGTGGACAGATATTTTTTTTTACGGATGTCTAACATGGTTTTGGGTTTTTCACACATTTTCTTTTTACTTCATGTTATGGTTTGAGAAAATAATATAATACATATTTAATCACATAAATATGACGATTAGATTAAAAATGAAAATTTGACAATATGTTTATTATTTTCTGAGTACTCTTAACTAAACATGGTCAATAAATAATCTTAACGCACAAAAAATGTAACTTGAATATATTCTTAAAAAAAGTGAACTATTTGATGAGGCTACGTTGCCCAGGTCCGCTTAAAACACATTAATATCTACGTAAATTGCCACACAACACATGAAGTCTACACAAGACAAAGATTTTATATTCTTAATTTTGCTCAGTAGTTCGGTAGAAATCGTATCATCATATTCAAGGGGAAAGTGTTAAACATAACTCATTATCACAAAAATTATGGTACACACTGTTTTGTCTGACAGTTGTGATGAATGGTCGGTTTTTCAAACCATTCATCACAATCCACACACTGTTTTATTAACTTTGTAATAAAATTGCTTTACTATTCGTACTGAGGTTTTCAGGGATGATGTTTAAGAATTTATCGTAGAAAATGATAAGGTTATAAAACTAATTCACTGCTGTAGCAACCAGTCCAGCAGCGCCTACTGCTGGAGCCTATGCAATAGTAGTCACTGCAGAAATTTCTCCTTCTGCAGCAGAAGTGTTTACAATAGCAGCAGGCACTGCAGAAGTTTCTACAATAACAGCAACAGGAACTACAGAAGCTTCTACAACAGCAGCAGGCACTAAAATCTTAGCGGCAACCACTGCAGTAGTACTGCTCAGACGGTAATGTAACATCGTTCCGGTAGGTGATAGAGAAACCATACCACGGGCGGGGTTAGAACCCGCGATCAGAGTCTTAAAACTCCTAATATATGCGATTCATATTTGTACCTGCACATGGACACAGCTTTTAAACACACATGATAAACATATACAAACACAAAATTGGCATTTCAACAGATTAAAAACGATCTGCATTGTTTAGAATGAACGCAGCAAATTAAAAAAAATCACGAATATGCCAGCGACACAGACACATTACCAGCAATTAACTTGACTGCGTGCTAAAACAGTAACATAAAAATCTCATCATGGACTATTTATTTTATTAAATTCCGCCATAAACGCTGGCCACAAACATGCAGACAACACTCAGATTAACGGTAACACCTGACTACAATGATGACAATCGTCGCCCTCCAGCGTAAAAACCTGCTGCCCTCGTAATGAATGAATCTTTTTATGAATGAACACCTCTGTTTATATCCAATCAGCTGGCTGCTGTAGCGTCGGGATGAATAATGAAGGAAACAGCGCTCTTAAGAGACAAATAACAAGTAAACATCAACTGATCTTTGTCTTCCCATAACCTTAAATCGAGTTAAAAGAAAATAAGGATTCTTGGCATACATTGTTCCCAGTGGAGATTGTTATTAATACCTTTGAGCTTGTTATACCTCCTTGTCACCCTCTTCATCTTCCTATTTTTTTTCTTGTTTTTGACTTGAAAGTTTCCGTGAATCATTTAGTTGGCAGCTGAACAGAAAGTTTAAATTTGGCCAACATTCAATTCTTATACTTATAGCACCAACACCTTTTTTTTTTTTCGGGGGGGGGGGGGAGGCTTTATTGCGTAGGTTGGCAAGAAAGCAGCTACGTCTATGTGAAAACTTTATGTAAACCAAATTAAAGTTTTGAGGTAAAATGTGGCCTGGTGGTTAACGCTCTCGCTTCACACGGTGAGGGCCTGGGTTCGATTCCCAGCCAGAGTAGAAACATTGGACGTGTTTCTTTCCACCTGTTGTCTATGTTCCCCATCAGTAAAATGGGTACCTGGGTGTTAGTCGACTGGTGTGGGTCGCATCCTGGGACACTGACCTAAGGAGGCCTGGTCACAGACCGGGCCGCGGGGGCGTTGACCCCCGGAACTCTCTCCAGGTAAACTCCAGGTAAATATGACATTTAGGCTGAAAATGGGTTGCAGCTGGTGACTAACTTTAGTCTGATTCCTTAATAAACGCTAATAATAGAAAAGTGAAAAGGAAATGAAGGACAAAAAGGCAAAATACTGCTTTTGGAACAATGAACCCTTAACCCGTCACTCCCCTTCTTTTGCGCCCCTATAAACTACTCTCCCTATTTTCTATACCACTACTAGTACTTCTGCTACTCCCATTACCCTCCTTATCACTACTACTTTTTCTTTCTCTCTTGGTCCCGTCCTTGTCCCTCTCGCTTATATTTACTGGTTCCCTCTTTTGTTAGTGTGAATTTGTAAATGGTCAAAATCAGACCAAAACGTCGTCGTAAGCTTCTCTCTCCTACGTGCGGGTTATATACATATAGAAAGGAAATGTTACTATTATCAATAACATTATGAGTAATGTATTTTGTATCTATTGAAGGAAGCTCAATTTAAATAACGCTTTTCAACCAAGATGAACAAATACCCAAACTAAATATGCTGCAGGAATTCACCTAGTTTGTGTTTATGGAGGTTGAGCTCTGACTATAGGGCTGAAATTTCTACTTTTATTAAATAATGTGGCTTGGCCGTTTATCTCATATTTTTGGCTTTGTTATATTTCTATCTACTTTTAAGTTCATGCACTGAGTTAGCCTTTATTGCATCGTATCTTAATTCTTAGGGAATTCTTTGTTATATTCCCTTTGGCTCGCTTCATCTTGAAATTTGCAACTGAATTCCTTCATTCTGTTTGCTCCTATCTCAAATACTTTTTCCATATCATCGTTTTCGATGTTTCTCAGAATCATTTAAGTTATAATCTTGACTGATCTGGTTATCCGTTCTTGTCGTGATGTAACCTCTAATTCTCTTAACCGTCTTCGTAATTCTGAAACTAACCTTGGAGCCAACCTCTGAATATCCTGTAGATACATTTTATTGCCTACAATTAATCAGTGAACTCCAAAGAACTAAGGACGTGCAAAGACTTGGAATGCTCTCTCTAACAAAGAAGAGGCAGATATCAGGTAACATGACTTAAGGTTCAGGTCCCTATAAACATATCTCATTGGTACATGAATAGTATACAATACCGACAAGATGAAAATTGAGACATGTGCAACATCTGGGAATCTTTATTGTAGACGTTTCGCCATCCAGTGGCTTTATCAATACAGATTCTAGGACATAATTTGAAGACAAAACTATATATACAAAAGATAAGGTAATCAGTCCCTTAGCCTTGGAGTTGGTATGAAGAGCACCATAGTCGTGAAGATTCTGGAGCAGGGGCAAGGAGGCTAGCGCTTATATACTAACTACAACTACTACAACTTACCCATCCCTTCGGGTATGACCTACTTCCACTGGGGAATCCCGCCTACCAGTGACTATGCCCTCGTCTGCTACTCGTCCCATTCCACCTGACGTTAGTATATAAGCGCCAGCCTCCTTGCCTCTGCTCCAGAATTTTCACGACTATGGTGCTCTTCATACCAACTCCAGGGCTGAGGGACGGATTACCTCATCTTTTGTATATAGTTCTACTATCTTCAAATTATATCCTAGAATCTGTATTGATAAAGCCACTGGATGGCGAAACGTCTACAATAAAGGTAAACAGATGTTGCACATGTCTCAATTTTCATCATAACTCATTGGACTGAGAGAAAAAGAAGTATTTGTAGAAGTAAGAGGTGAAAGCCTGGGTGTCTAGGCACAATGATGAAACACACTGACATCTGTGAACAAGACTTTTCAGTCTTCTACAAGAAGATACACGAAATATTACTGAAACACAATTGGAAGTTTTTAAGAGGAAACTGGACCACCACATTCAATTCCTTCCAGATCAGTTAAGTTCTGGTGGCTACGTTAACATATCGGCTGCTGATGCGAATAGTCTCTTTGACCTCAAGCCGGTCTGTGAGGCTTGAAGAACTCTGGATATCGGTTACAAGTACGTCGCATATGTAAGGGCTAATGCAGTATCTTATGCAGTGCCTAGAGATCTAAACTACATCTTTGTTTATGCCGTCGATGGTATTGTCTGTGGTCGTTCCTCAAGAAAATGGATCGGTGTGATGTCCAATTCCCAGGCCCTCTTTTCTGCACGATTCTGTGAGTTGCCTTCCTTTTAAGTGGTGTTATTCCTCCTCTCTCCTACTTTCGGATCACTTCTTCATAACTATGAATTTACTGAGGCTGAATTACAGTAGCTACTCTGTTCAATGATTCCTGAAGCTTGCTTAACACTCTCTACAGTTGCGGTGCCGACTATGTTGGACGACTCTTGTTGCCTCTTCAAGTTTTCCTGCAGCATGTTGCAGTCCTCTTCTCTCCTTATTATCATTAGTTTTGCATCACTAAAAAACATTAAGATATATAAGGATATTTTACCCACTAAGTCATTTGCATATATCAGGCACAGTATGGGTTTAAATTCTGTGGTGATACCAACAAGCCGCCGAAAAAGACACTTCTGTGCTGTCCACTACATTATTGTACAAATTAATTGGGATAGGAGTAAATTTTGTGATTATTTCATATATCTTAGGCTCCTACTTAATGTGGTTTGGATTCTTTTCGTAAGACTTCTGGCAACCATCCTACGATTATCGTAAGTGCAACAATAGCTGTTGTTCTGTAAGGATGCTCCATGAGTGAATGTGGTTTCGTCAAATTCTCCCCATCACTTCATGATTACTACTGAAATTCATGATGGATGTTATACCTAGGAAGAGTGCAATTGTAGCTCTTTGTAAACATGCTGATTTGAATATCAGACAGATCACCGAAAATTTGAACCTTGCAAAGTTAACTGTTAGTCGGAATCTGAAGAGCTAAGGACACTGGTGATCATGAAGCGATGCATCGAGGAAGACGTGGAAGAAAACACAAGACAACACCTCATGATAACAAGGTTACCATAAGAAATAGTGTAAAGGATCCCAAGAAAAGCACGAAGTTCTAAAGAGAGATATTTGGTTTCAGCTGTCATAAATGTTGATTCTTTAATTGTTCGACAAAGACTTCCTTGAATTTGGGAGAACTATCAGAAAGCAGGCAAAGAAACAATTATTGACTGCTGTTATGAAGAAAAAATGGCTGCAGTGGGCATTCGACCATAAGGGATAGACGATAGATGCATGGGTACAGATCAGTGGTTGTGAGAAGGAGCAAACGAACATCTTCGGAATGGACACATTCAACAAGCGCCAAAACACACACCTATGATGTTTTAGGGTAGTTTTACTGCTAAAGGCCCTGGATAGCTTGTTATTGTTGAACGATGAACAATGACAAATACAAGGAAATCCTGGCAGTTAATTTGCTTCTCATTGTCGATAGAGACTTTCCTGATGGAAAAGACATTTTTCAGCAGGATCTTGTTCCATGCCACACTTCTAGAAAAATGCTGACATTCTTCGAAGAAAGTGGAAACTCTTCTGACCTCAACTCAACTGAGAATCTGTGGACAATAACCAAACGCAAGATCACGAAACAGGACTGTTCAATGTGGAGAAGTTAATTCCTGCGGTTATTACGACTTAGTACCACAATGAAGAACTTGCCAAAATGTGTTCAACATTGGTTGATTCTATGCCAAAGCTTGCAACAATGCTTATAACAGCAAAGGGTAGTCATATCTCTTATTAAACCAATTATCTGTCATATCATTGCAGTGTATTTTTCAAATAAACATTAAATTTTTAAATATCTTATTTCATCACTGTCCTAATTAATAAATGTCCTGAACTGTTCAAAAGTTTCTTTCCACATTATGGGTTCAAGAGCTGAACCTTCAGATACTCTGCTAATTATTATTCTTCCTCCTTCTGCTATTATTATTGCGATTTCGTGCGTATACGTGCGCACGCGCTTGTGCACGTGTGTGTGTGTGTGTGTGTGTGTGTGTGTGTGTGTGTGTGTGTGTGTGTGTGTGTGTGTGTGTGTGTGTGTGTGTGTGTATGTGTGTGCGCGCGCGCGCGCGCAATTAAAAAACGTTGTCAATATATTTCTAAAAATTAATATCTTACATAAATCCTGATTTTTTTTTTTTGCTACATACCTCTATAAAAAAAAGAAAATATATGAAACAAGTGAAAAAAAAAAAAAACGAAAAAATTGTCACATAAAACTGGTCTGTTTTGAACAAATGCAAACCTCCGTTCCTGATGTTTTTTCTGATGGCGTTCCACCATATATTTCAGAATAAAAACGTGAGTATTTGCAGAACCCAGACAGCTGGTCAGATTGATTGGTTTGATTGTTTTAATATTAACTGTCGTTGCAGCAGTGTGGTCACTGATGCCTGATTTTCTGACTGTAATTTAAAGCCTGCACTTCTCGCGTTGAAAATTTTATTATATATATATATATATATATATATATATATATATATATATATATATATATATATATATATATATATATATATATTTATATATATATATATATATTTGGTGTACTAGCTCTTAGGCTAGTACATCAAACAGGGACGAGAACGAAATTAGCTTGAAATCTCCCACTCCTCCGTTTGTCCTCGGACCAAGAGTAACACACCTAGCTTGGCTGGATGCTTGGTTCTTATAGGATTGGGTGGTCCTGTGGGTTAAGTCGTCATGTGGTTCTCGCTCACAATGGCGGGCCAGTGCACCATGGGTTCGAATCCTTGGTTAGAACAATGTTGTTATTGATCAATACTACTCGTTCGTGGTTACAATACACACACACACACACACACACACACGCACACGCACACACACACACACACACACACACACACACCAATACGGGTTGCATGGTCTGAAGTGTTCAAGTTCCAAAGGTAGACATACCAGAAACAATGAATTTAACGAGATCATCAAGAGAAGGCTGGCTGTTGTCCTGTGCCCAGCTTAGAAAGAGCCTCGATCTTGACTACCCAGCACCCCGGTTGTGCCCAAAATGCGACCCTGAAGGTATCACTTTTTATCCCTGGAAGAACGGTAGACTACTAGTGTGGGACAGTACTCGTGTATTTACCCTGACCGACACACGGAAGATCATAAGTACAGAGACTTCACACACCAGTAACATTTCATTCGTATAGGAACGAAGTGGGACTTGTGAGAGCATGACACGGGTTTAAGCAAGGAGCTCGGTTCCAGGCCAGTTAAAGCCACCAGATATCCAAGGGCTACTACGTATCCCTTCCAGTCTCTCAGTGGCGATCCAGAGAGTGATGTCCAGCTGCATCTTGCTTTTTTGATCGTCGTTCGAGGAGCTCCACAACTTGTAGTTTTTTCAACATGTCAGTTCCTCAGCATAACTGCACCCAATAATATATAAACATATGTTTCGTGTATCTTTAAAACAAAGATTTAAAAAATAAGCAAATAAACATACATAGAAGGTAATGGGGGAAAAAAACAAACAGCTCGGAGAAGAAATCTCTGGATTTTTTTTTCGAATGAAGCTAATTCTTTTTTCTGAGGATGAGGGTTCCCAGTTAGCACCATTATTTTATCATTATACGTGCTTGATTATCACAGTGAAAACACAAAGGGTCTCTAAAAGTTTTCGAACACATGGTCATTATCTCTCATGATGACCAGGTCTGGTCTGGGGCTGCACGCATCTATGGACTCCCCATGATACAAACAATATTCTACAATACCCCATTACCTCCTATATCGCCACTTTTCCATCCTCCTCTCCCCTCCTCAAATACAAACACTCAGAAGACCTCCCTCGACTTTATTTCAAAACCAAAAACTCGCCAGTCTTCACGTAACCTCGTTGTCCACCCGATTTTGAATCGACCAAGTAATATTTCTCCGCTTGATCTTGTCGAACTGTGTGTCAGTTTTGAACGATTATCCTCCGAAGACATGTATGGGCAGAAATTTGACATGATACAAACAAGATATACTGTATAATATAAACAAATGAATAAAAGAAGCATATAAACATTTAAGAAAGGATTCTGTTCGGATTTTTATCCCCGGAGGGTTAGCCGCCCAGGATAACCCAAGAAAGTCAGTGCGTCGCCGAGGACGTCTTGTCTTATTTCCAATGGTCTTCCTTAAATCTTGTCCCCCAGTATGCGACCCACACCATGAGAGAGTGGGTGAGATGTTATCAACAAATTTTGTTGAAAATAAGAGAAAGTTTTGGAGTGAGATTAACAAGTTAAGGAAGCCTAGAGAACAAATGGATTTGTCAGTTAAAAATAGGAGAGGAGAGTTATTAAATGATTTCGTGTATAGGGCAAGGAGGAATAACATCTTGTAGGAGTGAGGAAGAGCCAGTTGTGAGTGTGGGGGAAGATCGTGAGGCAGTAGGTAAAATGAAAGGGGGTAAGGCAGCCGGGATTGATGGGATAAAGATAGAAATGTTAAAAGCAGGTGGGGATATAGTTTTGGAGTGGTTGGTGCAATTATTTAATAAATGTACGGAAGAGGGTAAGGTACCTAGGGATTGGCAGAGAGCATGCATAGTTCCTTTGTATAAAGTCTGTTGAGTATACCTGGTAAAGTGTATGGTAGAGTTATTATTGAAAGAATTAAGAGTAAGACGGAGAATATGATAGCTGATGAACAAGGAGGCTTTAGGAAAGGTAGGGGGTGTGTGGACCAGGTGTTTACAGTGAAACATATAAGTGAACAGTATTTAGATAAGGCTAACAGAGGTCTTTGTGGCATTTATGGATTTGGAAAAGGTGTATGACAGGGTGGATAGGGGGGCAGTGTGGCAGATGTTGCAGGTGTATGGTGTAGGAGGTAGGTTACTGAAAGCAGTGAAGAGTTTTTACGAGGATAGTGAGGCTCAAGTTAGATTATGTAGGAAAGAGGGAAATTATTTCCCAGTAAAAGTAGGCCTTAAACAAGGATGTGTGATGTCACCGTGGTTGTTTAATATATTTATAGATGGGGTTGTAAGAGAAGTAAATGCGAGGGTCTTGGCAAGAGGCGTGGAGTTAAAAGATAAAGAATCACACATAAAGTGGGAGTTGTCACAGTTGCTCTTTGCTGATGGCACTGTGCTCTTGGGAGATTCTGAAGAGAAGTTGCAGAGATTGGTGGATAAATTTGGTAGGGTGTGCAAAAGAAGAAAATTGAAAGTGAATACAGGAAAGAGTAAGGTTATGAGGATAACAAAAAGATTAGGTGATGAAAGATTGGATATCAGATTGGAGGGAGAGAGTATGGAGGAGGTGAATGTATTCAGATATATGGGAGTGGACGTGTCAGCGGATGGGTCTATGAAAGATGAGGTGATACATAGAATTGATGAGGGGAAAAGGGAGTGGTGCACTTAGGAGTCTGTGGAGACAAAGAATTTTGTCTTTGGAGGCAAAGAGGGGAATGTATGAGAGTATAGTTTTACCAACGCTCTTATATGGGTGTGAAGCATGGGTGATGAATGTTGCAGTGAGGAGAAGGCTGGAGGCAATGGAGATGTGATGTCTGAGGGCAATGTGTGGTGTGAATATAATGCAGAGAATTCGTAGTTTGGAAGTTAGGAGGAGGTGTGGGATTACAAAAACTGTTGTCCAGAGGGCTGAGGAAGGGTTGTTGAGGTGGTTCGGACATGTAGAGAGAATGGAGCGAAACAGAGTGACTTCAAGAGTGTATCAGTCTGTAGTGGAAGGAAGGCGGGGTAGGGGTCGGCCTAGGAAAGGTTGGAGGGAGGGGGTAAAGGAGGTTTTGTGTGCGAGGGGCTTGGACTTCCAGCAGGCATGCGTGAGCGTGTTTGATAGGAGTGAATGGAGACAAATGGTTTTTAATACTTGACGTGCTGTTGGAGTGTGAGCAAAGTAACATTTATGAAGGGGTTCAGGGAAACCGGCAGGCTGGACTCGAGTCCTGGAGATGGGAAGTACGGTGCCTGCACTCTGAAGGAGGGGTGTTAATGTTGCAGTTTAAAAACTGTAGTGTAAAGCACCCTTCTGGCAAGACAGTGATGGAGTGAATGATGGTGAAAGTTTTTCTTTATCGGGCCACCCTGCCTTGGTGGGAATCGGCCAGTGTGACAATAATAAAAAAAAACAAGATATACTGTATAATATAAACAAATGAATAAAAGAAGCATATAAACATTTAAGAAAGGATTTTGTTCGGATTTTTATCCCCGGAGGGTTAGCCGCCCAGGATAACCCAAGAAAGTCAGTGCGTCGCCGAGGACGTCTTGTCTTATTTCCGATGGTCTTCCTTAAATCTTGTCCCCCAGTATGCGACCCACACCATTCAGCTTACACCCAGGTACTTTCTTGTTTGCTAGGTGAACGAGGACAGCAGGTAAGGAAACAAGCCCAGTGTTACCATCCTTGCTGGGGATCGAACCACAAACACTCAAGTGTGTGAGGCGTTTGGGACACCATGCCATGGTAAGTAGGTGTATATACTGCAGTACACTGAGGAAAGGTGAAAATGATACATGAATAGCCACGAGAGATGCCAAGCCAATGATGATCCTTTTCAAATCACTTGTTCTCTCTAGGCTAGAATACTGCTGTACATTAACATCTCCGTTCAAAGCAGGTGAAATTGCAGATCTAGAAAGTGCACAGAGAACCTTTACTGCACGTATAAGTTCCGTCAAGCACCTGAACTACTGGGAACGCTTGGAAGCACTTGACTTGTACTCGTTGGAACGCTGGAGAGAGAGATATATCATAATCTACACTCGGAAAATCCTGGAAGGAATGGTCCCGAATCTGCGCACACAAATCACTCCCTACGAAAGTAAAAGACTGGGCAGGCGATGCAAAATACCCCCAATTAAAAGTAGGGGCGCCATCGGTACACTAAGAGAAAACACCATAAGTGTCCGGGGTCCAAGACTGTTCAACAGCCTCCCACCAAGCATAAGGGGAATTACCAATAAACCCCTGGCTGCCTTCAAAAGAGAGCTGGACAAATACGTAAAGTCAGTGCCGGATCAGCCGGGCTGTGGTTCGTACGTTGGACTGCGTGCGGCCAGCAGTAACAGCCTGGTTGATCAAGCCCTGATCCATCGGGAGGCCTGGTCGTGGACCAGGCCGCGGGGGCGTTGATCCCCGGAATAACCTCCAGGTAAACCTCCAAATAACGACCACTTAATGAGACGGAGAGAGGCAAGACTTATCAAGGAAAGAGATTTAATTAGACATTGTTGCTTATAATTTGTATTCTTCTGTACAAAACACTAAGCTTTAGTATATACAAATTTTAGCTAAACTGATTTTAGCCATGAGGACATGGTTTTCAACAGACATCACTGAGAATTTTCTACAACCCACCTACACTATCTGACCTCATGCTACAATATATCCCTGCATGCCGTGCTCCTGATATTTTATATCCCTGCTTCCCATGCCCTTCATATATATCTGCCTTCCATGCCCACGATATATTTCCGTTTTCTATGCTCCTGATAAAGCCCCTGGTTCCTCTCATACCGCAGTCTTAGCCCACGTTTACTAAGAAGACCTAGAAAATGAATAATTTAAGGGTATTATTCCCAGCCACATCTTCTGACTGAGATGTGCTGATGATGTATCGGTCTTTTGTACCAAGACGCTTCAACAGAGACCAACTCATCCAAGTTGAGCCGTCAGTTCAAATCACTTAGAGAGAGAGAGAAAAAAAAGAGGCCGACTCCCGACACTTTTTTTGGACGCCCTTTTCTGTGATATTGTGTGCGGATAACACAACTTCTTCCTTTATTGTTTCAATAGGAGTTTGACTAGACGTGATTGCTTTGTCAATACGAAATCCCCAGACATCCCGTCTAACAAACATGAGCTAATTCATTACTTCTCATACCACGGTCTTAGAAATATAAGAGGTGTAATTTTTTTTAAATCTTGCTGCTGTTGCTCGATATTACCAGAAATGATGCAAACGAAACATGGATGAGCAAACCACAGGTTTCAAGAATGTATTAAAGCATTTGATAGTCCCCCCTTGGAGTCTGATGCGCAAACTGGAAGAGCTGGCGAGGATGACAAAAAAAAAAATTCTTCAGTGGATGAAGGAGAACTTGAAGGACATAAAAGAAAGAGTATCTGAATAGATGTTAGGAAGGCAGGGGATGCCAACCTGGGCACTCCAAGAGTCAGTGCAAATGAATGAGACACCTGTGCAACACTTGGGTATCTTTACTGTAAAAACGTTTCACTAGCCATTGGCTTCATCAGTTCGATACAGAGCAGAACGGTAGAAGATAAGCAGGAGTTTGAGGTAATCAGTCCCTCAGTTTGAAGTCGATGTGTTCGGTCCATTAATCTTGATGGACTGAACAGTATGCGTGCCGAGAAGGGACTCGTATACTGAAGACAGGTGAGGCGAAGCAGTCGGGGGCGGCGTCACCGGTGGGAAAAATCCCAAGTGGAAGTGAGTTACGCGTATAGGTCAAGCAAGCGTGGAAGTGTTCGCTGTATGAAGATCCCAAGATGTTGCTGTTTCTGGCAGCAATTATCACATAAATGGTTTAAAAAACCGACAACTTGATGAATGATACATTTGTGCAACACTTGTGTGTATCATGAACTTGTCGGTTTTCTAAACACTATATAATTATCAGTACAGAAACTAATACATTTTCAAAAATACATAAATACCCTACCAGAGGAAACTGAGTCATAATTGTCTCTGTTTATTGGTGTGATATTAATAACTGCTGATGCGCACTAACTACCTCCAGAAGAATATTTTCTATCATGTTATTAGGTACATCGATACCTTTAGTCCAGTACTTCAATGCTTCCATTAGGTACTTGAATGTTCATCCATGGGATGTAGAACTCCAGAAAGAGTTGAGTTTTCTAACTTCATTCTTAGTTGGATGCAGTTGGATGTTAGTTGGATGCAGTCCACAACTGTCGGCTAACAGAGACCTGTTTTTAGTGCTCGTTTGGCAGGAGTAGCAGGAGGTGTAAGAAAACTTGCCCATACGTTTCTCTGTCAGGGAATATCTGCGCACCTTACGAGTGAGAGTTAAATGCTCTCACTAATGAGCTGCATTACAACGAAAAATGACAACTAAGTAGGAAGAAAGGGAGGGGAGGAGAGACAGGGGGAGGAAAGGGTGGAGCGAAGAAGAGGGAGGGGGAAACAGACGAGGAAGATGAGAGGGGGGGGGAAGAGAAAGAGAGAGGGAGGAATAGTGGGAGGAGATGGCAATAGAGGGGGCGGAGTATTATGCCTCTAGTTAATTTATAGGCATTTGTATATATGTATTTTATATCATGCATATATTGCAATAGTTATTTCCATTATTCACAAAAATGAAAATACGTATTACAGTATTATATATTTTATACTTAACTTATTGAATAGACAAGAGGTTCTTATATTCCACAGTATCTTGCTGGCAGAAACGAGGTTTTGATCGTCTCCATTGATACCTCACTTATCACGGGAGTTTACCAATTCAAGTGCACGCTGGGTAATATGTCACGCTCGCCAGTACCACCTTCCAGCTTGCAGCTGTCACATTATTTCTTAACTAAGACCAGCCTGGGCAGACACAACAACTCTTTCTTACCAGTCTCATGAGGGGCAACAGCTCTTGTTTATCAGCACTACTCACCCTCTGTTTTGTAATAGAGCTCATTCGGTATTATAATTTATTATAATCATGGGTGAGCGCTAAACCTGTAGGATTATACAGCGCATGTAGGGAGGATGGGACGCATTCAGGCTCAATTCAGGGAACTGGAGCACAGATCCAATTCCCTAGATCAAGAACCCCTCACCAACGTCAAGGAACCTCCCTTGAGGGGCTCATTCTGGCAAAGTATCCTCCTGTTAATGAAGAAAGATATATATCTTGTTCTCTGTGGCACTGTCTTCACACAGATTGGTGATACTTGAAATATTTGGGGTTTATGCCATGAAACACTCATTATAATTCAAGTCCAGAGTCTAACTCTTGAATAATCTCAGACTGGTAGTTGCGCACAGCCGTAGTCGGGATTTGTAAGTTGTTGAACTAAAATTCAGCGATTCGGGATTTTTTTTTTTTGGGGGGGGGGAGGGGGGGAGGGGGGGAGGGGGAGGGAGGTAAAGACAAGCTGTGGCTGGCAGTTAGGTCATGTTTGCACACACGTTCTTGCCTGCTGTTGTATGTTGCTTACGGCTGCTTTATACTGCCCATTGCTGTTCAACGATCTGGTCGATCCCTTGCTAAACCAAGATGTACTTTATCCTTTCTGATGTTAGGAGTTAAATAATTTAGAGACCTGTTTGGCCGGTCTTATTCTGTTGCGATTCTGCCTTATATTATTCATGTATTATACGTTTTGATGATATAATGAAGTACTTCCAGTACCGTTAACACACTTATGTACATTAAATACACTTAGGCATACTAAGTACACTTACATACAGTAACGTGCCTGATGGTACATTTCACAATTAATCAGTGTACAAACTAGTTATCTAATTAAGTTGTTTATACACTACTTACTCTACTTATTTGATTGTATTCTGCTTATCTGATTGCTACAACCTCCATTTATAAGCGTTACAGAGCTCTAAAAGCATTGACGAAGCATTGTCATGCTCTAATAGCTGAAGAATCATAATTTAGCGACTTCTACAAGCCAGACGCAGGCAAGATGTCACGAAGGTAGGCAGCTTGAGGTTAACTTTCTGATGTACTCTCGTGATCTAGGCGAGTGCATGTAGGAAGAACGTCTCTCTCGAGCTCAGCAGGAGAATCGAGCCTCTACCACGTCTTGCGTTAAATGATCCACATGGGTGTAGCGCTTAACATGAATTATGGTGTACTCTCGTAGGATAATTCAATTAAAAATTATTATTCTTGTAACAGGGAGGGAGGGAGAGAAGGGAGGAGGAGGGAGAGGAGAGAGAAAGATGGGGGTTGAGAGAGGGGCAGAAGAGAAAGAGCGAGCGAGCGAGACCGAGATATATATATATTATATATATATATATATATATATATATATATATATATATATATATATATATATATATATATATATATATATATATATATATATATATATATATATATATATATATATATATATATATAGAGAGAGAGAGAGAGAGAGAGAGAGAGCAATTATTTTTCCTTTTTTATCATGTACACTCGCTCCTTCCCAGTCCTCCTTTCTCACATTCCCTGCTCTCCACCCTCCTCCTACTGAGTATTACTGGTAGTTACAACACTAACATCCCCTGGGGAGAAGTAAGAGGAAAGAGGGGAGTTGATGAGGGAGGATGAAGCAAAAGAAGAGGAGGGGGAGGGTGTGGGGTGGTGGCGAGCACCAGACTTGCGTTAATTGGTTGTTAAGCGTAGGGGAAACTTGGGCAACTCGTGATTTATCGCTAGTTATACCCTGCTCGGCGATCTGTGTTCACACCAGCGTATACGCAAACATGAGACGAGGAAGGAAGGAGGGTGGGGTCAAGAGCTGTGAAGAGGGTATCAGGAAGGTGGCTCGACTAAGAATAACTTTGGGCATGATAAAATAATAACTGTGGGTATCAACGAAATAACTGTGAGCATGATAAAATATTATATTATAATAAAAAAGAAGCGCTAGGCCACAAGGGCTATACAGCGCTGCAGGGTAGGGAAGGAAACGAGGGTATTGGGCGGCAGAATGAGGGAGGGATGATCAGTAGGTTACAGAAAACATCGGGGCAGGGGATAGTGCGGGGGCAGAGGGTAGCAAGAGATTGAGGGAGAAAGGGATTAAGGTATCATCAGAGTTTGTGAAGTCAGTTGTTGTCAAAAAGTCAATGAGAGAGTCTGGATGAAAGGTGGGTCCATCAGCAAGAAGGGAAGGTAAAGAGAGAGCAGTGGAGCGAAGACGACGTTGGAGGTAAATTCTGTGTGCTCATTGATAAAGTGGGCAGTCTAACAGAATGTGGCTGACCGATAATGGAACCTGACAATTCTCACAGAGAGGAGCAGGGCGCCTCTCCATGAGATATCCATGAGTAAGACGAGTATGGCCAGTGCGAAGATGGGAGAGAGTAGTCTCCCAACCTCGACACTGGTGACAAGAAGACGGCTAGTAACCTATACTCGGTGTAATCGATTGAAGTTTGTTACCGAGCAGAGTAGACCGACATTGTTGCCAACGGGTGTGAAGGTGGGTAGCTATTGCAGCAAAATAGTCCATAAATGGAACACCTCTATATGAAACTGGTAGGTCATGTACTGCTGACCGCGCAGCAATGTCTGCCTGTTCATTGCCCTGTACGTCAACATGACTAGGGACCCAACAAAAAACAAGATCTTTATGTTTGGTAGAGATGCGGCATAGCCAAAGTTGGGTACGGAGGACTAAGGGGTGAGGTGTATCAAATTTCTGTATAGCCTGTAAAGCACTAAGGGAGTCTGAGACAACCACAAATGATGACACAGGCATAGATGCAATATGGATAAGTGCTGCAAGAATGGCATACAATTCAGCAGTAAAAATACTAGCCGAAGATAGTAAATGCCCTCGTACAACAGTGTCTGGAAACATTGCTGCGAATCCTACGCCGTCAGAAGACTTAGAGCCATCTGTGTACACTGCAATGGCATGAGAATGAGAGTGGAAGTGGTCAAGAAAAAGAGAGTGGGAAGCTACCATAGACAGTTTGGTTTTCGAGCAAGGGAGTGAGAAAGAACAGACTCGAACAATTGGAACTTCCCAGGGGGGTAGGGAAAAGTGAGATGCTACATGAACATAGAAAGGTGGTAATTGAAGAGAAGACAAGAGCGAATGTAGGCGAAGAGAGAAGGGACAGAGCAAACAGGGGCGGTGAACATAAAGAATGTCTACTAATATCAGTGACCATTCTGTAAATGGAAGGACTGCAGAGATCATGAGAGTGTACATAGTAGCGAAGGCAATGGGCATCACAGCAATCGAATAAGGATGGAACGTTCGCTTCTGCATAGAGGCTCTCGACAGGGGAAGAGCGAAAAGCACCAAGGCATAAACATAATCCTTGGTGATGAATGGGGTTAAGGCTAGAGAGAGTAGCAGAAGAGGCCGCTGAATAGATCTGGTCACCATAATCAAGTTTCGATAAAATGAGGGTGGAATGTAGGCGAAGGAAAGTTCGACGATCAGCTCCCCATGAAAGATGAGCAAGGGTTTTAAGAAGGTTCAGCCGGCTGTGACAAGTTGCCTTCAGAGAGGTACTGTGAGGTTTCCAGGATAACCTACGGTCAAAGAGGAGGCCTAGAAACCTGACTGTATCACGTTCAGGGATACGGGAGCCATGGAGGTACAAAGCATGATCAGAGATGACTGAGCGTCTAGTGAAAGTAATTTGGTGAGTTTTGGTACCGGAAAATTTAAACCCATGTGTGGTGGCCCAATTGGAAACACAGTCGACAGCATGCTGGAGAGAAACTGTAATGAGGTGACAGTCAGCGCCTGCACAAGCAATAGCAAGTCATCACCATAGAGCGATGACCAAATATTGGATGGAAGACTAGAGGCCAAATCATTTATAGCAAGGAGAAAAAGTGTTGTGCTCAGAACACATCCCTGGGGGACACCTTCAGCTTGGATAAAGTCCGGGGAGAGCACATTATTAACCCGAACACGGAAATGTCTGTCAGTTAAAAAGTTCTTAAGGAAGTATGGTAGATTGCCTCGGAGGCCTAAGGAGTGGGCTTGGGCCAAAATATTACACCTCCAAGTTGTGTCATATGCCTTCTGAAGGTCAAAAAATATGGCAATAACCGAGTGGTTATTCGCAAAGGCATTATGAACATACGTATCCAAGCGTAGTAAGGGGTCTATGGTAGAACGGCCCTTACAAAAACCATATTGATGAGCGGAGAGACTGTTGTATGTCTCTAAATCCACACTAAACGTCTATTTACCAGGCATTCCATCACTTTGCAAACTGCACTGGTAAGAGCAATGGGACGATAGTGGGAGGTTTCATGTCCCGTAGTGCCCGGTTTGCGGAAAGGGAGAACAATGGCAGATTTCCACAGCTGTGGAAGAACTCCTTGTGACCAAATAAGATTGAAAAGGCATAATAAGACTGCAAGGGCTGATTGATGTAAATGTTGTAGCATACGAATATGAATGTCGTCAGGCCCAGCTGCCGATGATCGGCAAGCTGAGAGTGCTGCCTCCATTTCCTGAAGTGTAAAAGGCACATTATACTGTTCTTCTCTGAGAGAAGAAAAGTCCAAGGGTGCTAACTCTCTGGCAGACTTTGAGGAAAGAAAGGAGGGGCATAGATGGAGCCCCTGAGAAATACAGACCAGATGATTGCCAATTTCATTGGCAACATCCAGTGGGTTTGCTATATCAACACCGGCAACGCGCAGAACAGGAGCCAGGTCAGGAGAATATTTACCACTCGGTTTTCGTACTTTTTTCCAGACTGCACTCATAGAGGAAGCAGAGGTGATGGTGGAGACAATCTCGCCAGCAAGTGCATTTAGCATCACAGATGACACGGCGAGCGATCGCACGCTTCTGCTTAAAATCAAGTAGTCTCTCCGTGGTTCTACTGTACTGGTACCTGCCCCACGCAGCATGTTTCAAACGTACTGTACGAGCACAAGCAGGAGACCACCAAGGCACGCATTTCTGAAAATTCCTGCCCGAAGTTTGGGGTATAGAATGAGAAGCTGAGGTTAAAACAGAGGATGAGAAGAGGTGTAAAAGCTCATCAATGGAGGACAAAAAAGGAACCTCACTCAAAACAGTTAGTCGTGAGCAAAGGTTCCAATTTGCCTGATCAAATTGCCAGCGTGGGTTACGAAGAGGTGGTGAATGTGAAGGGGAAGTAAGAATGATTGGGAAATGATTGCTGTCATGTAAATCTGGGAGAACAGACCAGGTGAAGTCTAATGCAGCAGAGGAAGAGCAGACTGAAAGATCAATGGAAGAGAGAGTATGAGTATGGGGATCAAAATGGGTGTGAGTACCTGTATTTAGAACATGGAGAGGGTGGGTAGCAAGAAAAAACTCTAACTGAATGCCACGGGAATCACAGTGAGACCCCCCCAGAGGAAATGATGGGCATTAAAACCGCCAAGTAACAGAAGTGGTGGTAGTAATGACGAAACAAGAAAGGCAATATCCGAGATAGATAATGCCCGAGAAGGAGAGAGATACAAAGAACAGAGTGTATACCACCTATGCAAGTGGATACGGGCTGCTGTGTAATGCAGTGAAGTATGAACAAATAGCTGATGGTACAGAACATCAGTGTGTAGAAGAAGGGCACTTTCATTAAAGGTCCCATCAGGAAAAGGATCTGAAGAATACAATAAAGTAAAGCCTGAGATGGGATAGATAACAGCAGAGTGTAATTTTGGTTCCTGTAAGCAAACACCAACAGGGGAAAACTGGGAGAGTAACATCTGAAACTCACTCTGATTACCCCTGAGGCCACATATGTTCCACTGTAAATAGGCCATGATTGGCAATGATAAAGATACCTAAAATCCACAGGTAAGGGCACCTATGGACTAGAGGGGTTAGAAAAGTCCACATGCGGTGGCAAAGGAAAACGTTCAAGGAGCGAAGGAATGGTGCGCTGCGAAGAAAGGAGTTGTGCAGATGGAGAAGAGGAAAGAGAAGAAACAGAGGGTGGATCAGTGTCCATTGATGGTTTGGTCTCTGCAATATATTCAGAGATTGCTTCAAGTGTTTTGGAGTTCAGAGACGTCGTATGAGGGACAACATTGGAGATGAAAGGAGGAGGAGTTTGAGTAAAGATTGGAACTGTAATGGACTCTACCAAGGTAGGAGGGGGGGGCGAAAGGGTGGAGGGAACTGGAGAACTGTGAGAGGGGACAGAAGAAGCAGAAACCTGGGAGGTGGCAGAAGAGGAAGAAACTTGGGAGGGGACAGGGGAGGAAGGCACAGTACGAGGAGAAGGATGAACCTCCACACTTGTAACAGAGCCAGTGAAAGGGAAAGACCCACATACAGAGACTGGGGAGGTAAAATGTGGAGGTGGATGAAGGGAAGGAGGGGTTAAAGGAGATTTCTGGACCTCTGAGAAGTACAGGGACGATTGGGAGGAGGTGTCGTACGAGGTCTTGTCGATACTGGGGTTTGTGAGGGAGAACACGAAGAAGTGAGGATGGACTGAGGTGTTGAAGTAGGGATGTCTGAGCCCAGGACAGCAAAAGAATTAGATACAGGCGTGACTATGGGACTGGTAACCGCAGAGGAGGCTGCAGAAGATGGAACCCCAGAAGTGGGGGGGCATTTTGAAACAAGAGAATAAGAAACACGGGGTAGTTTCCCTTGGAGGCGGAGATGAGAAACTGCCATGGTATAAGGGAGACCTTCTACCTCTTTGAGGCAACGAATTTCCCGCTCATTTAAGTAGACTTGGCAACGGTGAGAGTACGAAGGGTGAGCCTCATGACAATTAAGGCAAGAGGGAGTTCGACTGCAAGACGTATTAGAATGGTCATCGGCACCACAGACTGGGCATTTGGTTATAGATCTGCAATATTTTGCTGGGTGGCCAAATCGCCAGCAATTCCTACACTGTTGCGGTGTAGGGATCACCTTCTGAACTTGTAACCAATGTCCTGCTACATAAACAGAGGATGGGAGTTCACGGCTGTCAAAATTTAAACGAGCCACATTGCAAGGGTATCGTCTTCGCCCGCGGGCAGGAAGAACATAAGTGTCTACCGTGAGAATTGGGAGATCTTGGAGTTCCAGCTGTTCGAGAATGTCATTGCCACATGTCTGGAAATTCTGTTGGACTATGGTATGGGGCAGAATAACAGTACCACTACAAGAATTGAGGGAATGATGTTTTTCGATAGTGATAGGAATAGTATCGGTATGTCAAAGAAGAGAAAGATCATGAGCTTGGGTAGAATTCTGGACTGTGATGATGTGCATACCACTCTTAAGAGCATGAAAGGATATATCAATACCAACGTGGCGTAGGAGCACTTTGCCAATACTATGGTCGGAAAGATAGGCAGTAGAAGAAGTCGGTCTTAAAGTAAAGAATTTAGTCCATTGTGTGGTCCGAAACTGAGTGTGGAGAGGGAGTGCGTGACGTGTCAGTCTTTTCCAAGTAGAATGGGAAGGTAACGAAGTAACATCATCAGGAGATTGTCATTGGCATTTAGAAGTGGGACCAGAGTTGGTCCGACATGGGACGGGCTGGTGATTCAAAAATTGCTGCACCATACAGGGAGAGGCCAGAACCATAGTCAAAGGAGAGTGGAGGTCAGATAAATCAAAGGAGTCAGTCGAAACCCCGGCACCTGAAGCGGGTGATGAAACAGCACCAGCAAGAGGTACAGGGGCCTTAGGAGTGTCCAAAGAGTGGCCAAAAGACGAGGCGAGGTCAGAACAAGGTGCGGTAACAATAAGGGGCCTGGGGGTAGTGGGGTCATGGATTTGGGACTTCATGGTTAGGCTACTTCTTTCTTTTTGTTTTTAAGAAAAAAAAAGAAAGAAAATAAAAATAAAAAAAAAAAGAATAAAAAAAGGGGGACTGGGAAGGGATAGTTCCTAGGAGGAATGAAAGGGCCAGAAATCTCCCTCCACTCCCAAAAGGACCTCAGCACCGCAAGTAGCGCAGATGCAGCATGGAACCCGTGCCATACCCTACCCTTCATGCCAGTAAACCAGCAATCCGGGATAGTAACCTCACATCTGCCAAGCTACCTCTGTGGACAAAAGAGAGGGCGGCCGGATATCCACCACAAAGCATACCTCCTTCGGCCACCACCCCCGGAATCTGAAAGGTGGCTTCCAGAGATACACCCGTAGCCCGAAAGACACCCAAAGCCACCCTCCGGGATACCGGAGAGGGATCGGGACATCCCCAGGCAATCCAGATTCCACGGCAAACTACGCCACCGCCAAGAATCTCAACAGAATGGGATGGACCCCGGTACCCTTCCCCCTACTTAGGAACTAGCGTGCCTGTGGGAAAAATCCCAAAGGCCAAAAAGAGGAAGGGAAAAAGGGAGGGGTGGGGAGGAGGAGGAGGAAAGGAAAAAGGGGAGGATGGGGAGGATGGTATAGGGAAGGGGGGATTGGGGGGTAATTAGGTTTGGTCTGAGGAAGGAGACCGACAGGTCTAATTCCTCAGACCAGGAGCCCCCCTTGAAGAGGCATGATAAAATAATAACTGTGGGTATCAACGAAATAACTATGGACATCAATAAAATAAGAATAACTGTGGGCATCAATAAAACTGAATTTATCCAAGTCGGATGCTAAAAAATGGTGTGGTTACTACAAATTCTGAAGTTCAGGCAACACAGCGCATGAGAATTTGCTTTATTATCATGGGAAAGAGAACGGCCAGTTTCTCCATAGTGCTGAAGAGGACAAGATGAACAAGAAATAGTAGACACCAGGTGCATCTAAAGAGGGAGGAGAGGTATGAACTAGATTAGTGCAAAGAGTGTTAGTCTGGCAGAAAGTAAGTTTGATGTCTGAGGAACGGAGAGAGTTGTTGAGATTAGAAAGACAGGAAATGTAGGAAAGGCAGAGGACAGGAGAGTTCCTAGGAGTAGAAAGTTTGGGAGAGAAGAAAGTCAGTCTTTCTTCTCTCACAAACTCTCTACTCCTGGGAACTCTCCTGTCCTCAGCCTTCCCTACATTTCCAGTCTTTCTAATCCCAACTCTCTCCATTCCTTAGACATCAAACTTACTTCTCGCCAGACTAACATTCTTCGCACTAATCTAGTTCATACCTCTCCCTCTATAGATGCTCCTGGTATCTACTCTGTTTCTTGTTCATCTTGTCCTCTTCAGTACTTTGGAGAAACTGGCCGTTCTCTTTCTGACAGACTCAGGTAGCACAAAAGTAGTGTTAGGCTTGCTGACACCAACAATGCTCTTTTCTGTCATGTCATAGATCACAGTCATCCTATTGACTGGTCTTCTGCTAAAACTGTCTTCCCTACTTCTAACTTTCACAGTCGCAGTCTGGTTGACTCCTTCCAGCAGCAGCAGTGCCGCAGCAAGCAGCAACAAGGCTGCTCCTATATCTTGCCGTCCCCTGGGCCTATCCGAACTCCAGTGATGGCCAAATTTGCAAGTACTGCTGCAACAACATGCAAGGAACCTATAGTGACATAAAAACTGACGGTGACGACAACGAAATGGACTAAATATGACAAAAGAGGGACCGGCATTCAAGTACCAGACCTGCTGCCAGACGTGAACCAGCTCCCGCTTCACACACGGAGGGCCCGGGTTCGATTCCCGGCGGGTGGAAACATTTCGACACGTTTCCTTACACCTGTTGTCCTGTTCACCTAGCAGCAAATAGGTACCTGGGTGTTAGTCGACTGGTGTGGGTCGCATCCTGGGGGACAAGATTAAGGACCCCAATGGAAATAAGTTAGACAGTCCTCGATGACGCACTGACTTTCTTGGGTTATCCTGGGTGGCTAACCCTCCGGGGTTAAAAATCCGAACGAAATCTTATCTTATCTTATCTTACCAGTGTTTAACGGGAAGACAACATGGCAGAAAACCTGATCAACTAAATCTCCAAGGAAATGACAGGTCTGTAGGACTTTTTTCTTCAGTGCCAAACGAGGGAAAGAATTGAGCATTTAAACATGGCTGACCGGCATCCAAACAGCCGCTACTGCCAGACGTACAACTAGCGAAGTGAAATTCTCATCTTTACTGACGTTCATCTGTTGACAGTAGCATCATATCTGTACCACCATCATATCACCTGTACCAGTGCTAACGAGAGGGAAACACAGGAGACATCGTCAAATCAACAGTACAAAACTCCAAGGTTATAGGTCGGATATCCCTCAGTGCCAGTCGTGAGAAAGAAGTGAATAGTTAAACAGTCAAGGTTAATGTTTTAGTAGCTGACCTATATTCAGCTGACCAGTGTACAGTGAGAGAATCATAGCAGAAAACGCCAAATATATCTATAAACTCAAGGAAAGTCAGGTTGTAGGTGGCGTTACTCCCCTCAGTGTTTTAAAAATGGCTGAGTCAGCAGAACAGGTCAGGCAGTCAACAACACCACACAACCCCCGATAAATGGAATTGAGGGGGATTTGGAAGGATAAAACCATGGATTAAACCTTTCTGATCTACCAGAATGGAAAGGAGTTAGAAGTTAATTGGGGAAGCCAGACTGTGAAGTGAGATGGGAAGGGGAGTGTGCAATAAGGGGTTAACTGTAAGGGTTTTGTGAAGTTAAGGGAAAAGTGAGCAGTGAAGAGGGTTTTGAAGAAGAAATTTTACTAGTAATTCAGTGGTGATTGCTAAAGCAGATACTAAGTGTACTAGGGACTGGAAAAGAGAAATAAATATTATTGTATATGAGTAAAAGAGCGAAGAGTGAAAATGGTAGGCATTAGGGGGGTACAGGCTGCCATAATTATATTTATATTTCTTCTTCAATTCCATGAAGAAAGAAATCAGTCATGGGGGCTGGAAAAGGTGAATGGAGTAACAGCGCCCTGGACAGTAAAAGCCCAACAGTTGCCATCCTACCAGAAAAGTAAATATCACTATCGCCGCAAGGTATGGCAACACCGCATACCCAAACAAAAACAGTGGCACACAGCTCTTATTGTAGCGCTCTTAAGTGGTGATATCCAAATTAATCCAGGACCTCAAACTATTGTGCAGAGGCAAAACAGACAGATAAATGACGGCGATAATGACGGTCTAGTAGCTAGGAATGATAACCTTAACTCCATATGTAATGCATACATAGGTCAATGTGAGACAATACAGCCATTATTATCTCAAACACTACCAAACAGGTGCATACACTGTACTACAGTATGCATGAAAAACAGAAAAGGCACCTTATGTAAAATGTGTAAGGGGTGGGTGCATGATGGATGTATGTAACTGAGACGTGGTTTAATTCAAAAAGTCGGGACATGCCTGCGGAATGTCATATTCAGGGTTTTAAATTGTTCCAAGATAGACGTATTGGGAGGGGGGGGTGGCATTGTATGTCCGAGATCGCTTGAACTGTTGCATAAAAACGGGTATTAAGTCTGAAGTAACACATACAGAGTCTGTTTGGATAGAATTTTCAGAGGGGCATGAAAAACTGATTTTAGGAGTGATATACCGTCCCCCAAACTTAGATAGGGACCAAGGGAAACTACTATGGGAGGAAATTGTTAAGGCCACAAGGCACGATAATGTAGTAATTCTAGGAGACTTTAACTTTAGTCATGTTGATTGGAATTTCTTGACTGGGAATTTAGAATCATACGACTTCTTAGAAGTATTTCAGGATTGTTTTTTGAAGCAGTTTGTGACAGAACCTACAAGGGGAAATAACCTGCTTGACTTAGTTATGGCAAACAATGAATCCCTTGTTAATAATTTAGAAATTTCAGAGGAACTGGGTGCTAGCGACCACAAATCAATTACATTTAGCATTGAATGGAAGTACGATAGTAGCGATAACTCAGTAACAGTCCCAGATTTTCACTTAGCAGATTACGATGGGCTTAGAGAACACTTATCATCTGTTGACTGGGGTAACGAAGAGAGCTATCAATATGACAGTTTTCTGAACACTATACATGCTGCTCAAAGAGCGTTTATCCCATATAAAGAAATTAGATCAAATAGAAATGACCCAAAATGGATGAATAATAGGCTCAAATATCTACTAGGGCATAAGAAAGGAATTTATAGGCGTATCAAAAGAGGTGAGGGTCATCTTATGAATCAGTATATTGACATTAAGAGGGACATTAAAAAGGGGATAAGAAAAGCTAAAAGGGACTATGAAATTAAAGTTGCTAGGGATTCTAACACTAACCCAAAAAGTTTTTTCCAGGTCTATAGAACAAAAGTTAGAGATAAGATAGGTCCCCTTAAAAATAATTATGGGCACCTTACTGACAAAGAGAATGAAATGTGCTTGATTTTAAATAATTATTTTCTCTCAGTTTTTACACAGGACGACACTAACAATATTCCAGTAATTAATTTTTACAGTGGGCTAGAAGAAGATAAATTATGTAACATCACAGTCACTAGTGAGATGGTTGTGAAGCAGATAGACTGAAGCAAAATAAGTCGCCGGGTCCTGATGAGGTTTTTTCAAGGGTTCTTAAGGAATGCAAAATGGAACTCTGTGAACCATTAACTAATATTTTTAATTTATCTCTTCAAACAGGTGTAGTGTCTGATATGTGGAAGATGGCTAATGTAACTCCTATTTTTAAAACAGGGGACAAGTCGTTACCGTCAAATTACCGCCCAATAAGCCTGACCTCAATTGTAGGCAAATTACTAGAGTCAATTATAGCTGAGATTATAAGAAGCCATCTCGATAAGCATAGCTTGATTAATGATACTCAGCATGGATTCACAAGAGGCCGGTCTTGTTTAACTAATTTATTAACTTTCTTCAGTAAAGCTTTTGAGGCTGTTGACCACAATAAAGAATTTGATATTATTTACTTAGATTTTAGTAAGGCTTTTGATAGAGTTCCGCACCATAGACTGTTAAAGAAAGTGGCAGCTCATGGCATTGGGGGAAAAGTGCTCTCGTGGATCGAGTCATGGCTCACTGACAGGAAGCAGAGAGTGTCCATAAATGGGGTTAAATCCTAGTGGGGATCTGTAACAAGTGGCGTTCCACAGGGATCAGTCTTGGGCCCGTTGTTGTTTATAATATATATCAATGATCTTGATGAGGGAATTACTAGTGATATGAGCAAATTCGCCGATGACACAAAGATAGGTAGGATAATTGATTCAAACGTAGATGTTATGGAACTTCAGGAGGATTTAAACAAACTCTATTCTTGGTCAGAAAAGTGGCAGATGCAGTTCAATGTAGATAAATGCAAGGTTCTGAAGCTTGGGAGTGCCCATAACCCTAGTACTTATAAGTTAAATGATGTAGAACTTAGCCATACAGATTGCGAAAAGGACTTGGGGGTTATGGTGAGCAGCAACCTTAAACCAAGACAGCAATGCCTAAGCGTACGTAATAAGGCAAATAGATTACTGGGATTTATATCAAGAAGTGTAAGCAACAGAAGTCCAGAGGTCATACTGCAGCTTTATACATCATTAGTAAGGCCTCACCTAGATTATGCAGCTCAGTTCTGGTCTCCGTATTACAAAATGGACATAAATTCGTTAGAAAACATTCAGCGTAGGATGACTAAATTAATACATAGCATTAGAAATCTTCCTTATGAAGAAAGATTGAAGACTCTTAAGTTACATTCACTCGTTAGACGAAGAATGAGGGGAGACCTGATCGAAGTGTATAAGTGGAAGATAGGTATTAATAAAGGGGATATTAATAAGGTCTTGAGTATGTCTCTCCAAGAGAGAACCCGCAGTAATGGATTTAAATTAGATAAGTTTAGATTTAGAAAGGACATAGGAAAGTATTGGTTTGGAAATAGGGTAGTTGATGAGTGAAACAGTCTACCTAGTTGGGTTATTGAGGCTGGGACTTTGGGTAGTTTCAAATCTAGGTTGGATAAGTACATGAGTGGGAGGGGTTGGATTTGAGTGGGACTTTCACATCAGAGCTTATTTCTTGGGTGGCATTGAAAATTGGGTTGGGCAAATGTTTTGTTAGTGGGATGAATTGTAAAGGACCTGCCTAGTATGGGCCAGCAGGCCTGCTGCAGTGTTCCTCCTTTCTTATGTTCTTATGTACAATTATAGCAACGGTGCCAGAATTCATTTTGTGTGTAACAAATGCACTTTGGCACAGTTACCCTTTAGCAGTGATGACATTGATTTATCAAAATAGATGGTTACAATATAAAACGCTTAGATAGGAACAGAAAGGGTGGTGGAGTATGTGCCTACATTAGAAATGACTTAGCTTACAACCCAAGACCTGATTTAAATAACAATAAACTGGAGATTCTATGGTTTGAAGTGCTGCTTCCTAAGACCAAACCCATCTTAGTAGGAACTAGTTACCGCCCTCCTACCCAGGACCAGTTCTTAGAAGACTTTTCCAGAGTCTTGTCCGGAGTTGAAAACAATTGCGAGACAATAATACTGGGCGACTTCAATATCTGTTTTCAGCAGCAAAATAACGGGCTATGCAAAAGGTATAAGCAAATTCTAGGATTAAATAGTTACACTCAACTAATTAATACTCCAACCCGGATCACACAGTTCTCAGCCACCCTAATTGACCACATACTTTGTAACCGCTCTGAGAACATTAGTCAGTCAGGCGTCATTACCACAGGTCTTAGTGATCATTTCATCATTTACTGCACTAGGAAAATCACTAGGGATAGGATAGGCCTACACAGGACAATAAAAATGAGGTCAACTAGAAACTACAGTAAAGAAACACTGGTAAATAGGCTACACAATTGTGACTGGACAGAGATAACAAGTTGCACGGACGTAAACGATGCCTGGGAAAAATTCAAAACAATGGTCACTACCATCCTTGATAATATTGCACCAGTTAAAGAGGTTAGGATTAAACGAAGAACTGAACCCTGGATGAATACTGAGATATTAGATAATATGAAATTCAGAGACCAGCTGCTAAAAAGATTTAAAGCAAACAGACAGGATATTGCAGCACTAAATGAATTCCAAAGGGTGAGGAACAGAGTACAGAGACTTACAAAAGGAGCAAAGGCAAAGCACTACTGCTCAAAAATTGAAGAGTATAAGCATAACCCCAGAAAGCTCTGGCAACAACTAAAACAGTTGGGGTATAGCCATAAGCCAGTAGATAGGTCTAACATAGTACTCACTATCGATAATGAGGTATGCCACGAAACATCTAAGGTGGCAAATTGCTTTAATTCATACTACACATCTGTTGCATCAACACTAGTAAGTAAAGTACCAGCTGCATCAAATACCTTTAACACAGACTCTGATAAGTTTCAAACATACTATACCAATAAAGGGGTAACCCCAAACAGTTGTCAACTAGTAAGTGTATCTCATGACTTTATTCAAAAAGAACTAAGCAGGTTAAACCCAACTAAGAGCACAGGCCCTGATAACATCCCGTCTAAGTTCCTAAAAGATGGTGCTTCTGAACTGTCAATCCCTATTGCTCACATAATAAATCTATCAATCACCACTAATACCGTACCGGAGGGGTTCAAGGAGGCCAGAGTTACTCCTATCTTCAAGAAAAATAGTAGGTCTGATGTAAGCAACTATAGGCCTGTTAGTATACTCAGTATAATATCTAAAATTCTAGAGAGGGCGGTGTATTCTCAAGTAGTTAAGTACCTTAATGACAACAACATTCTCCATAGCTATCAATCGGGCTTTAGAAGATCCTACTCAACCGACACCTCCCTTATTAATCTGATGGATTACCTGAGAACTGAAATGTCAAAGGGGAACCTCATAGGTATGGTAACCTTAGACCTGCAAAAGGCCTTCGATACTGTCAACCACAATATATTATGTAATAAACTTCAAGCTATCGGTATAGGTTCTGTAGACTGGTTTAAGTCCTACCTTAGCAACAGGAGACAATAGTCAAAATCAACAAAACAGAATCAGAACCCCTGCCGATAACATGTGGAGTTCCCCAAGGTAGTATTCTGGGTCCCTTATTATTCTTATGTTATGTCAATGATATGCCTATCAGTGTCAAGTGCAAACTCCTACTGTATGCAGATGACAGTGCTCTGTTAGTGTCAGGTAAAGACCCACAAGATATTGCTTATGTTTTAACACTGGAACTGGAGTCCTGCAGCAAATGGTTAGTAGACAACAAACTATCATTACACCTAGGGAAAACTGAAGCCATTCTCTTTGGCACGAAACATAAACTGAGAAGGGTAAATAATTTTAATGTTCAATGTAATGGGGAGCCCATCACTTTGGTTTCATCAGTAAAATATTTGGGAATCCCCTTTGACCCATGCATGTCAGGAGAATTGATAGGGAACAGTGTAGTAAAGAAAGCGAATGCCAGACTGAAGTTCCTGTATAGACAAGCACAGTGTCTACCTACTGAGGCTCGCAGGACCCTATGTCTAGCCCTTATACAATGCCATATGGATTACGCTTGCTCTTCTTGGTACTCTGCCTTGACAAAAAAACTGAAAGATAGACTGCAAATCACCCAGAACAAAATCGTAAGATTCATCCTGGGGCTGGGACCAAGAGAACATGTAGGCCAGGATGAATTACAGCAGTTGGATATGCTGAATGTTGAAGACAGAGTAAAACAACTGAAGCTAAATCATGTTTATAAAATTGCTCACAAACAATGTCCAGAATATCTTGCTGTCAATTTTGTCAAGGTTGGGAACCAAAGCAATCATAGTACTAGGGGGAGAGAGCACAACTTTGTAGTACCCACAGTCATTGGCCAGGCTTCAAACACCTTTTATTGTACAGCAATAAAGGAATGGAACAGACTGCCCGCACATGTCAAAGCCAGTCATAGCATGAACCAGTTCAAGAAGAGTGCCAAAAGGTGTCTGATGAATGTAGCTACAGAAAGGGAGGGGAATGATTTTCTATTTTTTAGCTAACATACGTGTAAATTTTACCTTATTCCTAGTAATGACCCTCGTATTGTAGATAGTCTTAATGACCTTGGTGTAGTAGATAGTCTTTTTAGTATGATAATAAGATGTTATCTTCATTGTAGAATAATAAGAAAATATTATAACCTTTATATTATAATAATAAGGTAAAAGGACCCCAATGGAAATAAGTCACTCTGTCTGACGTTTTTGGGTTATCCTAGGTTCTCTACACATATGCTGCTATGTATGATAATTCTATGTAACTGTATTTGTGTATACCTGAATAAACTTACTTACTTACTTACAACTTTCCTTGTATAAATCTTAGTTCTGCCTTTGTCTCTGCAGATGCCTTCCTTTCCCATTACATTGTAAAATGCTCCAAACTTCAGAACACCCGTGACTCAACCTGATTCTTTTTTTTCCTTCTTCCTTTTCCCCTTTCCTCTTTCTCCTTTGGGTTTTCTTTCCTCTGCCTGGAGTATTTGGACCTTTATTATTTTCTCCCCCTTTCCCTTCTGTGTTCTTGTTCCTACCCTTTGTGGGCCCCTAGCTCCCCTGCAGTGCTCCTCTTAGTATTTGACTGACTCCACTACTACTACTACTACCACCTCTACCATTACATCTCTTCCTCCTTTCCTATTACTTCTCTTGTCCCGTCCCTGTCTGCTGGCCTATATATACTCCCTCCTTCTCTCCTTTTTGTGCGACTTTGTAAATGGTCCAAGTCGGACCGAAACGTCGTCGTAAGCTCCTCTCTCCTATGTGCGGGTTATTTGTGTATTGTTCCAGTCACGGTATTGTGCCTTTTTTTAGCATATGGTAAATATAATTATATATTGCAATAATCGTGAACAAGCGATACAAGATGCAAAACAAGCACAGGGGGAGTTGAATGATAGCTCCAGGCCTTCCGTGTTGCAATTGTGTTGTTTTGCAAAAGTATATAAATTGGGAAGATCAAATGAGGTGGTGTCGTCAGGTACAAACCTGTCATTTCCTGAGGGCGGTGTGCGATGATAAGCATATGAGCCAGGAGCTCCGTCAACTAAAAACTTTTTTGGTTCTGGATGATGGTGTGCCTAGCATGAAGTGCTGACTCTAGGCATTATCTCAGATTGCTGACTTTTCTCGGATATCATGTGTTGTGAGGCCAGCAAGACGATGGAAATTATTATTGTTGTTGTTGTTGTTGTTGTTGTTGTTGTTGCAGCAAGATAATTTGAGTTTGTATTCGCATATCTAAAAATTTCATGCTGTCTTACCAACGTTTATTTTATCGTAACTACTGCAAGGGACAGTGTATAATACAAATAATTCTCACTTACGAGAGGAAATTAGGGATGATGCTTCGATCAGTCCTGGACCATTATCAAGACACAATTACTGTAAGCTAGAAAAATCAAAGAGGACCAGAATTAAACTCGGGACGAGGGAAGGGCAAGAAAACTGTGGTGGTAGTGGTAATATAAGTAGAAATATCAACAGAAACAGCAGTTATAGTAGTAGTAGTAGTAGTAACTGTTGTAGCAGAATTAACAGCAGCAGCAAGAGTAGCAGTAATGCTCCTGCAATTGCTACTATATACTATTACTACTCCTATTGTCGTTGCTGCGGTTAATTTCACTATTATTCTACTACTTGGTTCACGCCCATCCTCCCCATCCCTCCTCCTGCTTGTTTTTCTCTCTTAGTTGTGACTTTACAATGGTCCAGGATGAACCTAAACGCCGTCATAAGTTTCCTCTCGTAAGTGTGAGTAATTTGTGATTTGCGTTTTTCCTTGAAGCAAAAGTAAGTAAAACAAATTGGAATTTGTTCACACATGTGAACACAAACATGCTTGCGACACCAACATCAACAGTAATATAATTTGGATTGCGGAAAGGCGAAGCAAGAAAAAGAGAGGAACAGAAGAAAATGCCTTGAATCAGCTCTCATTCATCCCTCAGATATCACCACCCAGAACGTTTCCACTAAGTGGGACCCCCTGGTTAACATGATCCTCGGCACACACTGCCCTCCCGACGTGACAGCAGGTGTACACCTCACGCCTACTCCGACTGTATGTACCTATGTTTAATAAGTAATTTAAATGGATTTGCGAATGCTTTGTCTCCACGAGAAAACTTGTTTCCATAAAGGTTTCCACTCTGCCATACTACCATTCGTGTCAGCATGATAGTTTTCAACTTCACTCCCAGTGCACATCAGATGTAGGAGTGGAAATGCCAGGGACTGTCATTATATCAAATACTTTGGGGAGTTTTAAAATGGGTTGGAAAGATACAAGAGTGAAATTTGTTTAGTGCAGGTAAAACAGCTTTGTATGGGCTAGTAATCCTATAAGAACAGAGGAGCAATGCAGTAGGCCAACTGGTTCATTCTAGGCAGGTCCTATATTTTTTAATTATTAAAGCTTAATATGATTTCAGCTTCAATGACTATACTTTGCAACGTGTTCGACTCTTAAAACAATTGTCAACCAGCACCTTGCCATATCATTTGTAAATCTGAAATTATTAAAGTTTGAGTTCATTGCTTCGAGCTCTTTCTTGGTTAGATGTACATTATACTTTTTTTTTTAACTCATTTATGAATACTATGTCATTTGAATACCTTTATACTTTTCTAAGAAAGTGTTAGTTGACAATGGATTAACTTTAAATATATATATATATATATATATATATATATATATATATATATATATATATATATATATATATATATATATATATATATATATATATATATATAATTTCATATGCTTAACAATTCGTGTACAAGCGAAATTGTTCACAAACATTATCTCAGACCAGAGCATGACTAATCTGCACGCTCTGCGTCAAAGTTCACAGAACTTTTACGTCACAACCCGACCCCAGGTAAGTATGGATGCCAGCAGACACTAGACGTTGTTTTCCACACCCCATGTGTCTCATGCGTGAGAAAACACTTCAACCAAAATAAGGAAACTGACAAAGACGTAAAAATATAAAAGAAGTTGGACCATGAAGAGGAAACTGAGAGGTAAATAATGGGATACGACTGAATAATACTATTTACGAGGGTCCATAACGCAGGTGAAGACAGGAAGAATAGGAGGGAGAAGGGCGGGCGGGCAAGGATTGATAGAGAGAGAGAGACACACACAGGGAGAGAGAGGAGGAGGAGGAGAGAGGAACAGAGACAGACTTTGCCAATTGCTTTCCTCTGCTGCCTTAAAAAACAAGACAGACAAACAGCATTCTTGACGAGCACAATTCAACAACATTGGCTTGAGGGTTGGTGTCCTGCAGCTCTGCGATTGAATCAAACATTTTTCACAGGAAACAAAACAGCTGACTACAAGGGTGTGGCTTAGAGCTTGATGGGGGGGAACGGGGAGGGTAAGGCGAAAAATTAAAAGAAAGTGAGAGGAGGGAAGCATAGTGAGAGGGACTAGGGAAAGGGGGACAAATCTTATGGGGACGAGGGAAATGTGGATTAGAGGTAGTGGGGGTTAGGGAGAATGAGGTATGTGGGAAAAGGAACGAACGGGGAAGTGAAGGTAAGAAGGAACCAAAGTGTGTCTCCAGCAAGGTGTATAGTGCGTCTCCAGCAAGGTGTTTAGCGAGTCTCCAGCAAGGTGTATAGTGTGTCTCCAGCAAGGTGTATAGTGTCTCCAGCAAGGTGTATAGTGAGTCTCCATCAAGGTGTAGTGTCTCCAGCAAGGTGTATAGTGAGTCTCCAGCAAGGTGTATAGTGTCTCCAGCAAGGTGTATCGTGTGTCTCCAGCAAAGTGTACAGTGTGTCTCCAGCAAGGTTTATAGTGTCTCCAGCAAAGTGTATAGTGTTTCCAGTAAGGTGTATAGTGCGTCTCCAGCAAGATGTATAGTGTTTCCAACAAGGTGTATAGTGAGTCTCCAGCAAGGTGTATAGTGTCTCCAGCAAGGTGTATAGTGAGTCTCCAGCAAGCTGTATAGTGTCTCCAGCAAGGTGTATAGTATCTCCAGCAAGGTGTATAGTGAGTCTCCAGCAAGGTGTATAGTGTGTCTCCAGCAAGGTGTATAGTGTCTCCAGCAAGGTGTATAGTGTGTCTCCAGCAAGGTGTATAGTGTCTACAGCAAGGTGTATAGTGAGTCTCCAGCAAGCTGTATAGTGTCTCCAGCAAGGTGTATAGTGTGTCTCCAGCAAGGTGTATAGTGTATCTCCAGCAAGGTGTATAGTGTGTCTCCAGCAAGGTGTATAGTGTGTCTCCAGCAAGGTGTATAGTGTCTCCAGCAAGGTGTATAGTGAGTCTCCAGCAAGGTGTATAGTGTGTCTCCAGCAAGGTGTATAGTGTCTCCAGCAAGGTGTATAGTGTGTCTCCAGCAAGGTGTATAGTGTCTACAGCAAGGTGTATAGTGAGTCTCCAGCAAGGTGTATAGTGTCTCCAGCAAGGTGTATAGTGTGTCTCCAGCAAGGTGTATAGTGTATCTCCAGAAAGGTGTATAGTGTGTCTCCAGCAAGGTGTATAGTGTGTCTCCAGCAAGGTGTATAGTGAGTCTCGAGCAAGGTGTATAGTGTGTCTCCAGCAAAGTGTATAGTGTCTCCAGCAAGGTGTATAGTGAGTCTCCAGCAAGGTGTACAGTGTCTGCAGCAAGGTGTATAGTGTCTCCAGCAAGGTGTATAGTGTTTCCAGCAAGGTGTATAGTGTGTCTCCAGCAAGGTGTATAGTGTTTCCAGCAAGGTGTATAGTGTTTCCAGCAAGGTGTATAGTGTTTCCAGCAAGGTGTATAGTGTGTCTCCAGCAAGGTATATAGGGTGTCTGCAGCAAGGTGTATAGTGTGTCTCCAGCAAGGTATATAGGGTGTCTGCAGCAAGGTGTATAGTGTGTCTCCAGCAAGGTATATAGGGTGTCTGCAGCAAGGTGTATAGTGTGTCTCCAGCAAGGTATATAGGGTGTCTGCAGCAAGGTGTATAGTGTGTCTCCAGCAAGGTATATAGGGTGTCTGCAGCAAGGTGTATAGTGTGTCTCCAGCAAGGTATATAGGGTGTCTCCAGCAAGGTGTATAGTGTGAACGCGATTAATTGGTATTTCTGCAAGCGGGGAGTAAATGATAAACGTCTTCGGAGGCTTCTTTACTTTATTTGTAATGTAGTGGTGGGTACACAGGCTTGTGTGTTGTGCCCATGGCCCAGGTAGGGCCATGCCCACGAGAGGAGAGAGCTAGTTGGCCTTCTGTCTTGCTGCTTGGCCGCTGAGTGAGAGAGTGTGGGCCCAGCGTCCCACTCACTTTGGGCTGGCCCAGAGGGCAGCACTTGAATGCCGCGAAATATGAACTAAGCTGGTAGACAGCATAGGCTGTCTGTGCAGACAGTACAGGCTGTCTACATACGCTCGACCACCTACCTCGCGTCGTCCCGACACGACAATACTGGTGGTAAAAATAACTCTGTCTCTCTCGTAGGAACAGGGCACAGAACACAAAATAAAAAACATATAAATACATATGGACATGGAAAAAAAAAACTTCCTACAGGGAGGGAAGAAAAAAACATGTGGGGTGTGCTAAACATCGTTGTCATAGGCAGCGAGCGCCGATGGGCATCACTGCACGCCTTCCTGCGTCTGGACAGATACTGCAACACAGGAGATATCACTGCGGCTGAGCTGTGACGTAACAGGTTACGGTCTCCTCTGGAACAGTGAAGCAGTCATCGTAGGAGTCGCTGCAGGTTTTCACTCAACCTGGGGCACGACATGCTGGTGCCCTCGAGTGAGGCGTCGTCAAAACTTGGCAACTGGGCAGGACTTCTGGCAAGCGACTCAGGACACTTCTCGACTGGTACTGTCGCTGGGCTGTCACTGCCGGCGAGCGTGGAGCGAGTCGTGGCAGAGATGACTGGGCAATACATCAGGGAGTCATAACATCATATACCATACTGCAGTGAGCGAGCTAGCAGTCAAAGTGACATCTTCTTTGTGCAGGCTGCTCACTGAAGCTTGTGACATGAGGCTGACACAGCACCTGCCGACAGGGCTGACTGTGGCTTGACGAGTGTCATTCTCTCGGCAGTTGGAGTTATAGCAGAGGTTAGTCTAAGCATCCACAGAGTTGTTTCTCTACATATAACTGCACTCTGAAGGTCTGGAGGTGAAGTGAAACAAATCTCGATGGGAATCGTAGCAGGTACGATTCTGCAGAACAACTATGAGCGACGAACATAAGAGCTTTCTGTACAAGGGGGCTCGGGCTCAGGTTGACTGATATCAGCTGTCAAACGCGCTGGTCACACCAGGTGACTTGACACAGTGGTGCTACTCAGGGGTCTGGCTCAAGTCCACTGGACACAAGGAAAACTTTACACACACCCACAGTACATGCGGTACAGCAGAAAACACAGCAGAGGGAGTGAGTACATAGTGGAGGAGTGTGGTGGTAGGCTGGTGAGGTGTGAGTGTATGGCGAGGAGCATCTGGCCACATCCTCCTCTCAAACCCACAACACGGCGAAATGCACACTGGACGCAGAAATCACCACAAAACTCACCTCTGGCTTGCTGAAACAGCTGTGCTAAGCTGAACAACAACAGCAATATACAAGTAATGCTGAACACGAGACTTGAGCAACAGCGTAGGACGCTGTAGCATGGGGTTACTGGGACGCCACTTACATTTCTCGAAGAAATTTGGGAAATGTCAGCCAAATCCTGCTTGTACCTGTGTCTGGATGCTGAAACGTGCAGACACGGCATCAGGATAACTCGTTGAGAGACGGATGCTTCTTGTATAGGGTGATAAAGTGAAGATGACTTCATCCCTTACTTCCTTCCTTTCTCCGGGCAAACTCAACTGCTGCGACCACCGCTTCCCATCATTTATAACGAGATTTAATTGGTGATGCAGTGGCGTGGAGTCAATTATAGGGCTGCAGAGGGTTCTTCTTGCTTTGCAAATGTCGTGGGTTCACAGGCTTGTGTGTTGTGCCCATGGCCCGGGTAGGGCCATGCCCACGAGAGAAGAGAGCTAGTAGGCCTTCTGTCTTGCTGCTTGGCCGCTGAGTGAGAGAGTGTGGGCCCAGTCTCCCACTCACTTTGGGCTGGCCCAGAGGGGAGCACTTAAATGCCGCAAAATATGAACTAAGCTGGCAGACAGCATAGGCTGTCTGTGCAGACAGTACAGGCTGTCTACAATAGTGTGTCTGCAGCAAGGTGCATAGTGTGTTTCCAACAAGGTGTATAGTGTGTCTCCAGCAAGGTGTATAATGTGTCTCCAGCAAGGTGTATAGTGTGTCTCCAGCAAGGTGTATAGTGTGTCTCCAGGAAGGTGTACAGTGTGTCTGCAGCAAGGTGTATAGTGTCTCCCCAGCAAGGTGCATAGTTTGTTTCCAGCAAGGTGCATAAATAGTCTGTCTCCAGCAATGTGTATAGTATATCTCCAGCAATATTTATGGTATTTCTCCAGCAAAGCAGTGCTATGTACTTTCATTTTCATTACATGATAATTTTACCCACCCAATCACTATATCTGATGTCATTTTTTGAATAATACTCTGTTTCCCTTCTAAGTTTAAGGTACTCAGTCCTGGTCATCACTTATTCTTCTCAATTCGCTTCCGTCCCTCTTGCTCTACATTTTTTGTATGCCCTCTTTGTTGTTCGCTTTTTTATTCCATATATTGTTTATTGACCCATGCGACGGCTTTGTACTTCTCCCTCTCCTCTTGTATCTGGATAAATCTTTCAGTGCCTTCTGTGTATTTCTGGGTGAGGAAGTCCATTCTTTAATTTCAAGGGATTTTGAAAGTGCTGGGATACTGGGGCTGCTGGGGGAGCAGGTTGTGTGGTTGGAAAATGAATGGAAGGGCAGTAGGTTCAGTTGGGGCGGTATGGACAGGAAACTTGTGTGGGATTTTTTTAATTACCATTGTTACTAATTACTCCTAGCAACTACTGGTGTTCTCTTACATAAGAAAGACTAGAATTTTCTTACACATTTTTCCCTAGATGCAATCTACAACAGTCAATACAGAAAGACCTTTTTTTTTTTTTTTGTTTTAGCTACTAGTTGGTCAGGGGAAACAGTGGTGTAAGGAAACTCGTCCGTGTGTTTCTCCGTGCCAGGGAAGTGAATCCGGGATCTTACGATTTTGAGGCAAACTCTCTCATCAGTTAAGTGCAGACTTAGTAAAAAATTTCCAACCACGGTATTGAGACTATTTCAAATCGGGTGCGTTGTCGTGTTCAACGATTTCCATATTCCATAAGGTCACCGGACATTTGGGTCCAGAATATCTCCCTAACAGTTCCTTATTAATCCCCTTGACGGGATTTAGTTGCATCCTTACTGTTTGAGCTAGTTTCCTCCACTCTGCACACAGAAAAATAACAAAGCTCACTGTGTTAGACCCTCAGCTCCTCCCTAACCCAAGGACACTTCCAGGCATGTCAGTAGATCTTTTATCGTTTCCAAACCACTTACTGCGTAGTTTCAAAATTCACTCTGAATTTTTTTACCCGGGGAGGTTATGAGGACTGCGGAGCGCACCTAGTTGTGTCTGCAGGACAGATTCGCAGCTGACAAACAACTCTGCTGTTTGAAACATCCGAAATTTTTCTCTTAGTTGGCAAACGGATATTCGTGTTTATATAATTCTGTGACAAAATATTGTACGACAAAAATTATAAAAAAGTGTAATAAAACGTTTTATATAATAAAAAACATTTATATGTAAATAACTGTGAATATAAAGCATCTTGGATCAACATCCTACCAGAAGATATCAGAAACACGGCTGGAACCAGTGTAGAAGCCTTCAAGAGGAAACTGGACAAGTATCTTCAACAGGTGCCAGATCAACCAGGCTGTGATGGATATGTGGGGCAGCGGGCCTCCAGCAGCAACAACCTGGTTGACCAGGCAAGTACCAGACGAGTCTGGCCGGGCTCAGACAGACAGACACAGACGCAGACAGACACAGACACACACACTGATACAGTACCACACCAGAAATTGATCTAGATATTAGAGTAACAGGGTTTAATGGCACAGTTCTCCAGTGCGTCACAGAGTACCTGAATGAGTGAAAGTCAGAGAATAACAGTACAGGGATGAGACATCGGAATAGGAGAAAGTAACAAGTGAGGTTCTCGAAAGATCTGCTCTAGGGTTATGTCTCATGGCTCAGTTGGTAGTGCCCTCAGATCACATACTGAGCTGTTCGTGGGTCGATCCCTGGCACAGGTGGAAACGTTGGGCATGTTTCCTTATACCTGTTGTCTCTGTTTACTTAGCAAAAGTAGGTACCCGGGTGTTAATCGACTGTTGTAGTTCGCACTCACATAGTGTTTGTGTTCCTTAGATACAGCTTGATTTTGGAAAGAACTTGGGTAGGATAAGAACTCTTAGTCTGTAAATTTAACTGTGAAAAAAAAAGAACAAGTGAGACCTACCAGAGATGACTGCGTCTTATGTGACACTGTTTACGGATGATGTACAATTAATGAGAAGAATAAGTACAGGAGAGGACAGTGATGAAATCCATGGAAACCTCAACAGACTACAGATGTGGTAAAACAAGTGGCTTATCGTGTTAAACCAAAACAGATGCAAGGTCATGCGAATTGTTCTGTTGTAGCTTCGCCAGTATAATCGCCCGGCCAGGGCCTTTTCCAAGAGGTGGCTCGGCCTTGTCTGCTGTCTGCCTGTGGAGGGAGTGTCTCAGACCAATGTCTGCCATGGGAGGAGGTACAAGTACTTCCTCGTTTTCTGGTACCAGCTGTCCCCAGGCCTAGCTCCATTCCCCGCCCTCACGGGGCTCGGAGGGAGAAGATAGGCACCCTGGGCTGCCACAAACCCCGCCCACACTGGGCTCGAAGGGTGTGGAAGCTGCATAGCAGCAGACGATGTCAGGAGGTGCAAAGGCAGCAAGCACTACAGGATCCTTTTGGAGTTACACCCCAGCTTTGGTCATTAACCTAGCGCTGGGGAAGCTCAAGAATGTCTCTTGCTGTGTGTGTTACTGCTGCTGCTGCTACTACTACACTTGTCCGTTGCACTCTCTCAGGGCAGACTAGAGACAGTACAGCACGAGTAAGCATCACAAGGCGAAAAGGTCCTGGAGGTAAATATAACACCAAGCATATCACCAGTGATACACAACTGTATAACGCCATAAGCATATAAGATTAGCAATCCTCAAAAAAGGCATTCACGAATACTTGAGAACTTTATATGCAACCCACATTACTCCAATTACTGTGTACAGAGCTCTGGCATGCGGCCCACGCACAGTTGTCAAAATGGAGGAGGATGAGTGTCACTCATTACCCTCAGCAATTTCCACTAAAACTGACACTATGGAATCCACTAAGTTACCACGGGATGTGAAGAAGCCTTTTTATCACTTAGTAACCATTTATATTCACTTTCAGGGATAACACTAACTGCTTATAACATAATTAAGCATTTTTTTAGGGATAACTTTAAACCACAATAAAACAGAATACAGAATTGCTAATTAATACTATTATTCAGGTGATTTTAGTTCACAAAAAAGTTTTACTGTGATATTAACCGTAATTGAAAACATGGTTGAAGAATTTGATTACTCTCTCACAGAGAGGTCTGGGAAAAGCAGTGAACTCAGTGCAAAGAATTGCACTGACCGAATTAGCACGATACTTCTTAGTTTCAGTGAAGTTTTCCTGGACTCAGTGTCCATACTTCTATTATAGCTTCTTCCCTCAGCAGGAAACTCTGTGGACTGTGTCCTCCAGTTGCAGTTCGTCCTCTAAACCACAGACAATATGGCACTGTTGCAAAAGCCTTGAACAGCTGAAATATGACAGTTTCTCGTACATGAGCCGCGTGCAGTGGTTGCCAGTTCTTTACTGGCTCCACAAACTATTTTATCATCTTATATCTTATATCAATAGTTTTTCCGTTATACCCTAAACCAACCCTACCTTACCCAACGTAACCAAACTATGTGAAAGTGTGACATAGTTATTCGAAGGAGGGGTTGCCAGGCGACACAGAGCTCCCTTTAATCTTCCATCTCCTTTACAACCTTCGGTTTTCGTAATCCACCTTCAGCCTCTTTTTCCCATGTCTTATAAAGAGTTTTTGACATCAGATAGCAAATCATAACCCAGGACATTACTTAAATGGTCAAGCACTTGCAGATACTTGTTAAGATACTAATGTTTGCTACCAGACTGAGGGAAATGCACTAAGAAGAGAGGTTTGATAGAACCGAATATAAAGACTGGAGGAGAGAAGGACAAAGTAGGACATGACATGATAACTATCCGAAGAGGAATTAACAGGGCAGATGGAAATAATTTATCTGAATTAAGTGGACCAGGATCATGGGAACACAGGTACAAGCTGAAGACACGGAGATGTGTAAGAAAGTATTTCTTTAGTGTCAGCGTGTTTGAAAAGCAGATAAGGTCCAGGCTAAAAAATCCGTGATGCCGATCTAAGTAGTCAAGTATGTGGGGGGCCAGGAGCTGAATCTCGACCCCTGCAAACACAATTAGGTGAGTTCACGTACACACACAACACGAAACAAGCCAAGTGTCTACACACACACACACACACACACAAATCCTGCAGCTAGATACGGCACACATCACGGTGATAGGTGTCTGGTGGTGTCCACATAAGATCGTTAACACCATAGCCCAGTGGTCAGAACTTACACAAACGAGCGTAACCCGCTTTAGGTACACGCCCCTAACTTACGCCAGGGGAATGAAAATCAGTGTTAATGAGCGTATACGCCACAGCTCATCCCCCTCCCCTTCCGCCCATCTTCTCATCCGCTCCCCTTTCCCCACTACCCAACTATTCTCAATTTCTCCCCTCCCTCTCCACCTCATTATTTTCAAGCGCTCCCTCCCCCCCTCCGCCAAACTCTCCACTATTACTTCTCTCCCCATACACCCCTACTCGTCTCAGCCAGTCCCCTCCCCTCCACGTCACTCATTTTTTAGCCACTCCCTCCACCTCCACTTCAAACCTCACAACTCCTCCCTTCACTCACTCCTCTAAACCTTTCACCTCCCCCCTCCACCCCACACCTCTAAACCTTTCACCTTCCCCCTCCACCCCACTCCTCTAAACCTTTCACCTCCCCCCTCCACCCCACTCCTCTAAGCCTCTCACCCCTTCAACCTCACTTTTCCCAATATCTACCTGGAGTCGCTTCCAAAGGTCATCGCCCCCGCTGCCCGGTCCCAGACAAGCCTCCAGGTTGACTGCTTGATCGATTAAGCTGTTTATGCCCGCAGACCACAATCCAACGTATACACCATAACCTGGTTGATCAGGAACTGTTTTGAGGATCCTGCCGAGTTTCCAAAAATAGAGGTTTGTTTTGCATGAAGGGAGGATGTTGAGCCGTGGTCCCTTAACACTTAATGAGCTCTCTCATTGCACTTATCACCCTCCTGTTTCTCAGTGGACGTATCCTGCACCGTCTGCCAACCTCTTGTATTCCTAAGTAGCAATTTCAGTGTGCACGTTTGGGGCCAATCCCTCCAGTATCTTTCAAGTGTAGGTTATGATTTATCTTTCTCGCCTACGTTCTAAGGAGTACACTTCTGAGTTTATACAAGCTATAAACGTTCTCTGTACATTTTCTAGCTCATCACGTTTGGTCTGAAGATTTAGAGAGATTAAATTAAAATAAAATGACTAGGAGGGAGTATAAATCTGGGGTGGAGGGAAAGGGGGGAGAAGTTGGAGTCGTCCTAGGAAACGTTGGAGGGAGAGGGTAAAGGGCGTTTATATTGCAAGAGGCTTCGATGTGATGCATGTGTGAGCATGTTAAAGAGGAGTAAGTGGATAACAACAAGGCACAATACCGTGACTGGAACGATACACAAATAACCCGCACATAGAAGAGAGGAGCTTACGACGACGTTTCGGTCCGACTTGGACCATTTACAAAGTCGCACTTTAGTGTGACTTTGTAAATGATCCAAGTCTGACCGAAACGTCGTCGTAAGCTCCTCTCTTCTATGTGCGGGTTATTTGTGTAGGAGTAAGTGATTTGACGTACTGTTGGGGTATGAACAAGGTAACAACTATGAAGGGGTTCTGGGACACCGGTTAGCAGGACTCGAGCCATGGAGGGAGAAATTACAGTGCCTGAACTCTGAAGGGAGGATGGCGATATTTGACCTGGAGGCTTATTTGAACTGTGATGTCGTCGTCCTTCTGTCAAGACAGTAAATGAATGAGTAGCAGTCAAAGTTTTCTCTTCTCTGTCGGGTCAATGTACCTCGGTGTGAGACGGCCGGAGTGTTGAAAAAAATGCCGCACATGTCTTGCTTATCTACCTGACAGTCTTCTGTGCAGTTACCAAACATGATACGTCACTGTAGGGTTCTTCAGTCAAATACAGAGGGAGCAGGTGTAGTGAAATAATAATGATGTAATCAGTCCTTCAACCTTGCAGAAAAAGTATCTGGGGTGGTCAGTCCCTCAGCCTTGAGAAGAGTTCAGGTCCATGGTCTGGAACGATATGAAACTGAAGCATGAGAACGGGGGTGCACTCACTCGTCATGGGCACTAACACCACCCGTACCCTGGTTTGTGTACAATCATGATATTACGATCTTATGAGTCACAATTACCACCGAACTCTGCATATTATATATATATATATATATATATATATATATATATATATATATATATATATATAATAATTACTTAGTCTATATTAACTCACTTTAACTCTGTATCCTAACTGTAATAAATGAGTCAGCTCAGATATGCATAATTCATTATATTTTTTCCTTAAATATAGCCAAATGAATACTTCCGCGAAGTGCTGCCACCTAATTCCATTTGATAGTTATATAGATGGGAAAATAAGCTAGCTATATTTTCCTTCCTTATTCCAGCACACACGGTGGTCCAACTGACTGCCTGAGCTGACTTGAGGGATGACACAGCTGAGAGGGAAGGAGAGACAGAGAGGAATAGAGAACATGTTCGTACAGCAGAACGACATCAACGAAATAAAGTCAGTTGACAAAATGAAACTGTTGGTCTACAGGCAGCAGAAGCTGTATCCTGTTCCCTACTTGTATGTCTCATAACAATAAAAATGCTTTCAAATGAGCTGATGTAGGTAACAGCTCTAAGCTTGTGAAAATAATTAGAAACGTTAACCTAGCCTTGTAAAACCCTGTGTAGAGAGAGAGAGAGAGAGAGAGAGAGAGAGAGAGAGAGAGAGAGAGAGAGAGAGAGAGAGAGAGAGAGAGAGAGAGAGAGAGAGAGAGAGAGAGAATGAATCACAGAGAAAACCTTTTCTGACCATCTAGACAGATTTTTTGTGTAATCCTGATGTATACAATAATCTCCCAGGATTGGCGGAGTTTATTAAATCCCCAAAATGCTAACATCTCCAATTATAAGATTACGGAAGGTATTGAATGTTGTCGTAAATATGGACGAGGTTTTACATACCTTCTTGCTAAATATTTAATCAGGAGAATGGAAAGAGGAGGCAGAAAAGGAAGAGAAGGGGTGGAAAAAAAAAAA